>NC_139840.1:1750200-1760200 GCF_963691815.1 Echiichthys vipera | reverse complement strand
ACCTTATTAAAATGATTAATCCTGTTTGTTTAATCAGCACAAACACCAAAGTATAAAAACAACAGTTTGTGGTTTGACAGCGTGTGATGCGACTGTTTCATGGCCGTGCACAGTCACTTCCTGAAGTCCTGTTGTCACTGTGAGTTTGCAGCCGTTCCTTTGTCAGCATGAGAGCAAATAAGCGTCTCAATCTTACCACAGCTGGTGTTTGCTGCTGAACAGGTGAAGTTGTCGGGGAGGGGAGGCAGCTCCTGCCTGCAGGGGGCAGCGGTCCGATAACACAGCCTGTGAGCGTCGCAGCAGCTGCAGCAAAGAAGAGACGAGACACTTACGTTCATCACATAAGCCGACAAGACTGTAGATGAACTATTAACGGAGAAATCCAGGAGAGATGCTAACAGTCGGACGTGGCTAACAGTGATTAGCTCGGGCCAGTACGGTGAAGGCATTCAAAGGTCTTTTTTAACCACTAATGCTGCTGAAAATAACAGCAAACCTCTGCAGCAGCATGAGAAGAGCTAAACTGATCTCTAGTCTGTTTCTAAATCAAGTTCTAAGAAGGTGTGAAAAGGGGGCGCCCTCCCACTGTGCCTCCGTCCCGTGCCCCGTGCTTTAGGGTCCTTGTCCCCCCCTCCAGGCCCGTTTGTACTCACACTACCTGGGCCTCGGAGAATGCTTCCTGCTGCCTATACGTCATCACGCCGTAACACGTCACACGCATTGATGACGTCATGGCGATGCGTGGCTTTGTTTCCAGATCTTTCCGTAGACCTCGGAGTTTTTGTGCGTCTTGTCGACTGTTTTTGAATCTTTTCATCGACCAAATCTGCAGTAAACACTCCACCTCCGCATCACACCAACGTGAACCTTTCACCGCCATTGTTTGAAATGTCCGCGCATGGTCCCTCCTTCTTTTTTCTACGTCCCAACAGGCGCACAGGAAATGACCTCAGAACCGCCGTAGGCCTCGTGCTCGTACACGTGCACACGCTCGTGCTCGTACACGTGCAAACGTGCTTTACTAAAGCCCACCTCTCCCAAACGGGCCGTGGACGGCAAGCGTGCCGCTCCTAGACGCGGTACGGTTGCACTCACACTGGTCAAAGGAACCAGACTTTAGCCGTGGAACGTGCTGGGGCACGGTACGGAGGCACAGTGGGAGTGCGCTCTTAGCTTAAATACACAACAGGGCTCCAGTACATGTTAAAAGAAATGCAGGTTCCTGTCCAAGCTGCTGTATTTGAGAGCTGGGGTGGGAGAGGTGCATTTTAAATCCAGCAGCTGCTGCAGCCGCCCCCCCGCTCAGGTCAGAGTCTTACTCACGCGTCCAGAGGATCCACGGGGTTTCCGGCGGGCGCGTATCTGCAGGAGCAGCCGTAATCTTCCAGGTCGCGCGGACAAAGCCCCGTCGCACAGCGCAGCTTCAGAGCGAAACCCAGCAGCGAGGGGAGGTTATCGTAGACCGAGTGGAGCCAGGTGAAGCGCAGGCCGAGACAATCTGGAACAGGGAGACGCAAACACAGAGAGCAGGGTTAGAGCTGGGTTTGCTTCACGCTGCAGGAGGAGAGCAGAGGGATTTAATCAGAGATCATCCTGACGGCAGGTTCAGATAACCCGAGACCAGAGGAGCCTGCAGGGCAGGAAATGACCCGGGCCACAGCACCGCTGAGGCCGGTGGGTGTCCCCGGACATCACAGCTTGTGAATCAGTCGACCTTGATGTCAACAACATCAGGAAAGATCAGGCGGCGTTGGAGCAGCTGGTCGATCGTTGAGGAAACAAGGTGTCAGCGTGAACAATTACCGTCTGACCGGGACGACGCCATCTTCACTTTCCTGTCTCCTGACACAATGACCCCAAAACAACAGCAGCATTCTCTCTAATGTCCAGCAGGGGGAGACTCCACTTAAAGCTGCATTCTCTCTAATGTCCAGCAGGAGGAGACTCCACTTAAAGCTGCATTCTCTCTAATGTCCAGCAGGAGGAGACTCCACTTAAAGCTGCATTCTCTCTAATGTCCAGCAGGAGGAGACTCCACTTAAAGCTGCATTCTCTCTAACGTCCAGCAGGGGGAGACTCCACTTAAAGCTGCATTCTCTCTAATGTCCAGCAGGAGGAGACTCCACTTAAAGCTGCATTCTCTCTAATGTCCAGCAGGAGGAGACTCCACTTAAAGCTGCATTCTCTCTAATGTCCAGCAGGAGGAGACTCCACTTAAAGCTGCATTCTCTCTAATGTCCAGCAGGAGGAGACTCCACTTAAAGCTGCATTCTCTCTAATGTCCAGCAGGAGGAGACTCCACTTAAAGCTGAATTCTCTCTAATGTCCAGCAGGAGGAGACTCCACTTAAAGCTGCATTCTCTCTAATGTCCAGCAGGAGGAGACTCCACTTAAAGCTGAATTCTCTCTAATGTCCAGCAGGAGGAGACTCCACTTAAAGCTGCATTCTCTTTAATGTCCAGCAGGAGGAGACTCCACTTAAAGCTGCATTCTCTCTAATGTCCAGCAGGAGGAGACTCCACTTAAAGCTGCATTCTCTCTAATGTCCACTTAAAGCTGCATTCTCTCTAATGTCCAGCAGGAGGAGACTCCATGCATTAATATCACGCCGTCACATCGACTCATTACATCATGTTTCATCCTCACCAGTTATGGGATCTGCGTTTTGGTCTCCGGCCTCTGGGTCCGGGCAGAAGATGGAGCTGGACGACAGGGCTGAAGACAAAGATGAGTTATTATTATTATAACAATGATGTGATTAACATTTAACACATCAGTGAACCGTCACATTACATCGTGTTACGTATGTTTAATTACACAGAACACAGGAAACGTCACAGAAACAGTGCACAGACGTGAACTCACCGTGTGGGACGGTGGAAAACGTGAGGATCCAAAAGAGGAACATGATGAGAGCCTGCGGTCAGAGGGAGAAGACTTTAGGTTAATGATGAACTTGAGAAGACACGGGCGCATTCACAGGAATCTGGTGCACGTGCACTGACGAGCACTCGATGGGAGGGAGAGGAGGAGAACATGTGTTACAATATCACAGACACACACGCCTCAAGCTAGCATACGCTAAATGGCGTTAGCAGTTGCTATCTAGTAAGTTAGCCAGCCTACCTCCATGTAGCGTGTGCTGAATGCTGTTTATCAATGAGAGAAGACATGCACGTTCACAGGAATCTGGTGCACGTGCACTGACGAGCACTTGATGGGAGGTAGAGGAGGAGCTTCAAGCTAGCAAATGCTAAATGACGTTAGCGGTTGCTATCAATGAGTAAGTTAGCAACTCTTCTTTCAGGTAGTGTGTACTTCATGCTGTTTATTGATGAGAGAAGAGACGGGCGCGTTCACTGGTGCACACGCACTGACGAGTACTCAATGGGAGGGAGGGAGGAGCTCAGTGGTAGAGGGGGAGGGGCGTGAGAGTTGGAAACATTCGAAATTTGACTGAGTCAACTCCATCTGCCAGACTTGCCGACTGCAGCTTAAACTCTCGAACATGTGTTACAATATCACAGGCACACGCCTCAAGCTAGCATACGCTAAATGACGTTAGCAGTTGCTATCTATGAGTAAGTTAGCCAGCCTACCTCCATGTAGCGTGTACTCCAGGCTGTTTATTGATGAGAGAAGACACGGGCGCGTTCACAGGAATCTGGTGCACGCGCACTGACGAGCACTCGATGGGAGGTAGAGGAGGAGCTTCAAGCTAGCATACGCTAAATGACGTTATCAGTTGCTATCTATGAGTAAGTTAGCCAGCCTACCTCCATGTAGCGTGTACTCCATGCTGTTTATCAATGAGAGAAGACACGGGCACGTTCACAGGAATCTGGTGCACGTGCACTGACGAGCACTCGATAGGAGGGAGGTAGGAGCTCGGTGGGAGAGGGGGAGGGGCGTGAGGGGCAGCTTTAACTCTCGATCATGTGGGAAAAGTTGAATCACACACTTCTAGAGACTTTTACTTTGGTGAATCTCTAAATTGATTTAGTAAAAACGCTTGTTCTCACAGACAATAAAGGCGGGAACTTCCTGCGTCCTCCACAGACGCTAAAATGAAGCATTTGAACCATCCTCTCCTCTCGTCAGCTCGTCTACAGCCAACAGTGATGCTAAACGGGAACATTTAGTCTGCTAACGCTAACAAATGAACCGGCAGAGTCCACACACGCTGTTCTTCTGTTCTACATTCTGCGGCGGCGGTGGACCTGAGGTCAGGGTGGGAGTGCTGCGGTGACTGTAAATCAGGAGCAGGTGTAGAGTTATACAGCAGCAGAAGCTACAAACAAGCTCCACATAAATATTATTATCATATATCATCATTATTATTATTATTACTGCAGAAGCTCAGACTGTGTCACTTCCCTCCTCGCCCCCCAGATGATGTGACGACCTCACACCCAATCAAAGACACGCACACGCTCATCACAGGGGACCACGAAGGTCGCCGTTTATTTAGTGCAACAGAGACCTGAATTCACCCCGACATCTCCGACCCGGCTCCATAAATTACCGCGCTGATTACCGCGGTGCCAGACGAGACGGACGACCTTCCCGCCGCTCGCTGGTTCACTGTCTTTAATGGCTTCTAACAGCTCGGCCCACCTGTGGCTGCGCCGCGCTGCAGCGAAGAGACAGAGTGTGTCATTACTGTTGTTCGGGCCCCGAGCACATTTCACTAAGAGCGGCGAGGTTACGGATGCTTCTGGTGTCGACGCAGCAGAGGAGGTCAGCCGTCTCCTTAATGCAGTTTATGTATAATCCGTCTTTAATGTCGACCTCGACGCTGCAGGTCGATGCAACCAAAGGACAACAAAGAGCTGCTGATGAGCGACGGAGGGTTACATCGAACCCTTCGCGGTGTCTTTGCTCATCTTGTTAAATCTACAGTGTCTAAGGAAAGTCATGAAAGAGTCACTGTTTTGGTTTTGCAGCCTGATCAGAGTGATTTACACGTTCTTCGTTACAACATTTAAGTCAATTTCTTTGTTCAAAAACTCTAAAAATGCATAAAAAATGAAAAACTAGAACAGCAGTGTTGGAAAAGTGATGAGCAGGGGGGTCAAACTCAGGCCCGTGGACCAAATCTGGCCCGCGGTGTAATTATATTTGTTCCCAAAGATCATATCCAGGTTCTGTGAGAGCTGGCCCAGGAGTATAAAGCACATACACGTCTACTTTACTGTTAAACCACATGAGCATCCATGCTACCAGTCTCTGCAGACACACTGAATCCACCCCTCCCCAAAAACGCCCCAAAGAAAGATGGAGGACAGGAGCTTTCAGCAGATGATCTGTGTCTGAAGGTAAAGAGCTGTTGGTCACCGTGGCTGTAACCAAAGAATCAAACAGAAGAAACACCACGACAAGAACAAGGAGCTGCACTGGAAGGGTTCAACGTTACACATCTGGAGAGAAGGAACACATGCACATCTGCAGTCTTTTTTTATTTTAGTAAAGAAAGATGAAAACACAACAAAAAAGTCACAAAACGACTAAAAACAGACGCAAAACACTACAAAAATGTGACAAAATGACTAAAAACAGACAAAACACCACAATAATGTGACAAAACGACTAAAAACAGACGCAAAACACCACAAAAACATGACAAAACGACTAAAAACAGACGCAAAACACCACAAAAAAGTGAAAAAAGGACTAAAAACAGATGAAAACACCACAAATTTGTGACAAAATGACTAAAAACAGACGCAAAACACCACAAAAACGTGACAAAACGACTAAAAACAGATGAAAACACCACAAATTTGTGACAAAATGACTGAAAACAGACACAAAACACCACAAAACGACTAAAAACAGATGAAAACGCCACAAAAACGTGACAAAACGACTAAAAACAGATGAAAACGCCACAAAAACGTCTA
Organism: Echiichthys vipera; assembly: GCF_963691815.1. Lineage (NCBI taxonomy): Eukaryota > Metazoa > Chordata > Actinopteri > Perciformes > Trachinidae > Echiichthys > Echiichthys vipera. Next base: position 1,754,297 of record NC_139840.1, on the reverse strand, counting down.
AAAACAGACGCAGAACACCCCAAAAACAACAAAAGAAAGATGGAGAACAGGATCTTTCAGTCTATTTGTTTAGTAAATATTGAGTTTAGCTGAAACTTTGTCCCAGTTTTTAAATTTGACCCAGTGTGAGCTGGAGTTTGACGCCGCTGCTTTAGAATAACCATTATAACCATGCTCAGGTTTAACCAATCAGCTTCCAGATCACACACAGAGTTAATCGGCCTCCACCTGACATACACTGGGGTGGTTTTACCTCAGAATAAAATCAGCTGTTCTTGAGGATCCCTCTCCTAGTCGTGATGGTAACACAAAGAATTCACCATGGTTGGAAAGATGCTTTTAAAAGAGCTCCAGGACCTGAGGGCAGTAAGTCAAAGGATTGGTGGAGGGGGTGGGGGGGTGGGTGGGGTCCTGTGTGATGGTACTGACCGGGTGTACAGTTGTGGTAGGAGGGTTTGGGGAGGCCTGATGAACTTTACGTGCAGGTTTCGTTGTGTGCTTGATGCTGATGCTGATGGTGAGGGTGAGGGTGTTGAAAGTGAGTATGGATTCAATGAGTGAGCAGTAAACCACAGTTCAAACGTCCTCGCTGACATTAAAACTAATAACTAATGAAAAAGAAACAACTGCTCTGCTGATTATCAAGATCAGAGCTGATATTTCTGAACCGTCCCTGAATAATTGTGTTTAAATCTCAAAAAAGGATCTTTTTAATGTAAATAATGCAGTAATTCATGAGTACTTCACATCGCCCTGACGACCAAAACACTTAAGCTCGCTATATTAAACTCTGTGTCATCTTCAGTGTGTATGTGTATGTGTATGTGTGTGTGTGTGTACATCCGTGTGTGTGTGTGTTTCTATAGGTAGCTTTATTGTTCTCTGTGTCATCTTCAGTGTGTGTGAGTTATATTATATATATTATAATAATATAAAGAATAATATCATATGTTATTAAGATAATGATGCTTTGTTAGATACAGAACCAGGAGAATTGAAGAATGACCAATGGAAGTTGTTATTATTACTTTATAGATATATAAGTGTTATTTCAGTAATATTTATTAAAAAGGGTGGAATTAAACACGTTTATACTCTTTCCCACGTAAACATTAATGTATGATCATTAAGTTTTTCCACATTTTCGAAATGAAACATCTAAAAAAAACTAAAAAATACCCAAAATAAGAAACACTGAAGAAAAGAAACTTGCATTTTTAACTGTGAACTGAAACGTTGAGTCTCTGCTGAGCTGCAAGACCCAAACCAGAGCCTCAAAGCGCCCACGTCTACATTTATATTTACATTTATATTTATATTTATATTTACAGAATAACATACTGACCATTAAAACAGTGGATAAACACCAACGAGAGCTCAAACTGAGACCTGTGATGACAAACGAGCCTCTGAACAAAGTGACGAGCAGAGAGGAGCTCTTACCTTATCTGAGCGCTGGCGTCTGCACGAGTCGTCGTCTCCTCATCAGAAACCCTGAGTCACCGTGAGGGGGTCACACGGGTGGAAGCCCCAAATGAACTCCACCGGCCCTCGCTGCGGCTCTTATTGGCCGTCAGGTGACACCTGAGCAGGAGCTTATCCTGCTGCGGTTCCTGTGCAGGTATTTGAAGCGCTAACAGGAGGTGGGGGTCCTGACGGGGGGGGGGGGGGGGGCCCACAGAGTGGTCTTTGTCCCGCGTCAGGGGGGCGGGGAGGGGGCTGGAGCTGTGACCCAGGGGTCGACCTGGTCTTATCTGATCCTCCCGGGAGTTCAGATCAATGACGACCTGCAGGGAGTTAGGGAGGGACGGGGGACGGGGGGGGCAGTGGAGTGTTTCTAATAACAGGGGACGGGTCAGAGCGGGGCATTGTGTGGGGCAGGTGCATCTGTGCGGGGGGGGGCAGGTGCATCTGTGGGGGGGTGCACAGATGGCGAGGGTCCCGCTGCACACACACTGTTACAATAAGATGCTTCTGGTGAATATAAGAAAACAAGACGAACAAGGAAACCTGGAGATGGAGGCAACAAACCCCCCGTCGGCCCCCGGGGATCATCAGATCACCCCAGGGTGTTTTTCTGCAAATGCACCTTTAACGGAGAAATCCAGGAGAGATGCTAACAGCCGGACGTGGCTAACAGTGATTAGCTCGGGGCAGCACGGTGAAGGCATTCAAAGGTCTTTTTTAACCACTAATGCTGCTGAAAATAACAGCAAACCTCTGCAGCAGCATGAGAAGAGTCCCTACACACACAACAAAGCAGCAACAGCGTAGTTAGTGAAGCCAGAGTTTATTAAAGAGTGTTTTAAAGTGTTTTAATAGTGTTTAAATTGATTAAATGTATTTTAACGTGTTTCAGTAGTGTTTTAATTGTGTTTTAATAGTGTTTTAAGGAGTTTTAGTAGCGTTTAAATAGTGTTTATATGTGTTTCAGTAGTGTTTAAAGTGTTTTAAGTAGTTTAAATCGTGTTTAAATTGCGTTTTAATTGTGTTTAAATTGTGTTTTAGAAGTGTTTAAAGTGTTTAAAGTGTTTAAAGTGTTTAAAGTGTTTAAAGTGTTTAAAGTGTTCAAAAGTCGGAAGATTGTGATGAAAAATATCAGAATATCTTGAAAAAAGACACGCTGAAGGCATTCAAAGGTCTTTTTTAATCCACTGTAATGGACTTTACTATGAGAGGAGCTGGTACAGGGGGCCAGTAGGTAAGTCTTTTAAAACACTCTTTAATAAACTCTGGCTTCACTAACTACGTTGTTGCTGCTTTGTTGTGTGTGTAGGGACTCTTCTCGTGTGTGTGTGTGTGTGTGTGTGTGTGTGTGTGTGTGTGTGTGTGTGTGTGTGTGTGTAGGGACTCTTCTCATGCTGCTGCAGAGGTTTGCTGTTATTTTCAGCAGCATTAGTGGTTAAAAAAGACCTTTGAATGCCTTCACCGTGTCTTTTTTCAAGATATTCTGACATTTTTCATCACAATTGTCCGACTTTAAAAGACTTTAAACACCTTAAAACACTTTAAAACACGACTAAAACACGACTAAAACCCCTTAAAATACGTTAAAACACTATGAAATCACTTTAAACACTATTTAAACACGAGTAAAACCCTTAAAACACGTTAAAACACTATAAAAAACACTACTAAAACTTTAAAACTCAATTAAAACACTTTAAAACGCGGAGTCACTGTGACTGAAATTTAGTCCGACCCCAAAATGAGTCGTGGGGCTCAAAGGTCGTGAACACAACAGCTCGTGTGTGACGTCTCAGGAACATGGCGTTCTCTCTCTAACGCTGTGAAATAGCGCCCCGCTACAGAAGGAGCGTGGGTCGGACTGTGGGCGCCGCAGAGAGACGGAGCCGGGGCAGCTGGGAAAAAGAAGCAGACTTTTATTAAACTGACACAAGAGAAAAAGAGGATTTACACGTTTATTTGGTTTGTTTTTTAAATCCCAGAACAAAGACGTGAGTTTGAGACTTTTACTGAACTCAGGCGACGTTAAAGTGATAAAATATAAAATTAAAAACACATTTTTAAATACTTTAAAAACTAAATCCACAGATTAACGTTGATCACAGCCGTGCTGTAAAACATGAACACATCAATAAACACATGAATATGTTTTTAAACGCACCAAAACTAAAATAATAAAGACATTTATTAATAAAATGTGTATTAAATTGATATTTCTGTTACTTTTGTACAAACTCCCGTTTATTTAATTTCCAATTTAATTGAAACTTTTATTCTTTTTTATTTTTCTGTAAATTATTTATCTATTTATTCATTATTAATTTAATTTTTTTCTTAAAATGTATTCATTTATTTAAAAATGTATTGTTTTATTCCTTATTACTAATTTTTTTTTTAAATATTTATGTATTTTATTTTATTTCCCTATTTAATTAAATTAAATTTTTTTATTTCTTTGTAAATTATTTATTTATTTATGTAATATTGTTATTTTTAAATTTATTCATTTATTTAAAAATCTATTTATTTATTCCTTATTTCTAATTGTTAAAATCTTTTTATAAATATATTTTATTTAACTTCCAATTTAATTGAAAACTTTTATTCTTTCTTTATTTCTTTGTAATAAA
>NC_139840.1:1665414-1750000 GCF_963691815.1 Echiichthys vipera | reverse complement strand
TAATTTCCAATTTAATTGAAACTTTTATTCCTTCTTTATTTCTTTGTAAATCTTTTATTTATTTATTTATTGATGTTTTATTAATTTTAAATATTTCTTAAAATATATTAATTTATTTAAAAATCTATTTATTTATTTATTCCTTATTTCTAATTGTTAAATATATATAAATATTTATATATTATATATTTCCTTTCTAGGTTTCTGTCGTGGTGAAAAGAACTTACAGAACATAAATACATTAATTATTTAATTAAAAAAGTAATAAATAAAGTAAAAAAATGAATTTAAAATAAAGAAAGAAAAGGAAAAAGTGAATAGGAATGTTAATCAATCATTTAATCATTAACTTAATGTAATACTAAAGTAAATATAAATAAAAAATGAATAAAAAATGTTAATAAATCGATAAATAAATAAATGGGGTTTTAATATTAAATGAATTTAATATTAAAATAAATAAATAAAGAATCCAGTTCAGACAGAAATATCAATTTGTTTTTGTCATTTTTTTAAATTAATTTATTTATTTTTTAATATTTTTGGGACATTTTAAATCGTATCCATTAATCTGGTGGAATAATTAACATAATTTATAGAATAATTATATATTTATAATGTATTTATTTATGTTTTTGGTGAAATGCCAGAAACGAGTTGAGACGACGAAAATAGAAGAAGAATAAATCTTTGTGTCTGAGTCTGAAACTCGTTTAATAAAGTTAAATATGATTTAAAGCTTCAGCTCTGTTTGAGTCTTTGGGGCCTAAACTCTAAACCCGTCACCACCGCGCTCAAACACCACACGTGGGAATTGAACCGTGTCCGTGCGTGAGTGGTGTCCGTGTGCGTCCTCAGCTGCAGGTCGAGCGTCCGTCACTTCCTGTGGCGATGAAGCGCTCTTTGTTTCTCTCTGGTCACAGTTTGATGCACATCTTTGTCAAACATCTCTGTTTCAGATCTGCAGAGGGAGGAAGAGGAGGAAGAGGAGGAAGAGGATAGGGGAGGGAGAGGAGAAGAGGAGAGGAGGGGAGGGAGAGGAGGGAGAGGAGAGGGGAGAGGAGAGGGGAGGGGAGAGGGGAGGAAGAGGAGGAAGAGGAGAGGAGGAGAGGAGGAAGAGGAGGAAGGGGAGAGGAGGAGAGGAGGAAGAGAGGAAGAGGAGGGAGAGGAGAGGAGAGGAGGGAGAGGAGGAGAGGAAGAGGAGAGGGGAGGAAGAGGAGGGGATGAAGAGGAGGAGAGGAGGAAGAGAGGAAGAGGAGGGAGAGGAGAGGAGAGGAGGGGAGGAGGGAGAGGAGGAAGAGGAGAGGGGAGGGGAGGAGGAGAGGAGGAAGAGGAGGGGAGGAGAGGAGGAAGAGAGGGGAGGGGAGAGGAGGAAGAGGAGAGGAGGGGAGGAGGAGGAAGAGGAGGGAGAGGAGTAAGAGAGGGGAGGGGAGGAAGAGGAGGAAGAGGAGAGGGGGGGAGAGGGGAGGGGAGGAGGAGAGGAGGAAGAGGAGGAGAGAGGGAGGAAGAGGAGAGGAAGGGAGAGGAGGAAGAGGAGAGGAGAGGAGAAGAGGAGAGGGGAGGAGGGGAGAGGAGGAAGAGGGGGGGGAGGAGGAGGAAGAGGAGGAGGAGGAGGAAGAGGAGGGACAGGAGGAAGAGGAGGAGAGGAAGGAGAGGAGAGGGGAGGAAGAGGAGGAAGAGGAGGAGGAGGGAGAGGAGAGGAGGGAGAGGAGGAAGAGGAGGAGAGGAGGGAGAGGAGGGAGAGGAGGAAGAGGAGGAGAGGAGGAAGAGGAGGAGGGAGAGGAGAGGAGGAAGAGGAAAGGAGAGGAGGGAGAGGGGAGGGGAGGGGAGGAAGAGGAGGGAGAGGAAGAGGAGGAAGAGGAGGAAGAGGAGAAGAGGAGAGGAAGAGGAGGGAGAGGAGAGGAAGGGAGAGGAGGGAGAGGAGGAGGAGGAGGAAGAGGAGGAGAGGAGGGAGAGGAGGGAGAGGAGAGGGAGAGGAGGAGAGGAGGAAGAGGAGGAGAGGAGGGAGAGGAGGGAGAGGAGGGAGAGGAGGAGAGGAAGAGGAGAGGGAGGAGAGGAGGAGGGGGAGGAGGGAGAGGAGGAGAGGAGGGAGAGGAAGAGGAGGGAGAGGAGGAAGAGGAAGAGAGGAGGGAGAGGAGGGGGGAGAGGAAGAGGAGGGAGAGGAGGGAGAGGAAGAGGAGAGGAGAGAGAGGAAGAGGAGGGAGAGGAAGAGGAGAGGAGGGAGAGGAGGGAGAGGAAGAGGAGGGAGAGGAGGAGGAAGAGGAGGGAGAGGAGAGGGAGAGGAGGGAGAGGGGAGGGAGAGGAGGAGAGGAGGAGGGAGAGGAGGGAGAGGAGGAGAGGAGGAGAGGAGGGAGAGGAGGAAGAGGAGGGAGAGGAGAGGAGAGGAGAGGAGAGGAGAGGAGGGAGAGGGGAGGGAGAGGAGGGAGAGGAGGGAGAGGAGAGGAGAGGAGGAGAGGAGGAGAGGAGGGAGAGGAGGAAGAGGAGGGAGAGGAGAGGAGAGGAGAGGAGAGGAGAGGAGGAAGAGGGGAGGAGGGGAGGAGAGGAGAGGAGAGGGGAGGAGGGGAGGAGAGGAGAGGAGGAAGAGGAGGAAGAGGAGGAAGAGGAGGAGAGGAGGAAGAGGAGGAGGGAGAGGAAGAGGAGGAGGGAGAGGGGAGGAAGAGGAGGAAGAGGAGGAGAGGAGGAAGAGGAGAGGGGGAGGGGAGGAAGAGGAGAGGAGGAAGAGGGGAGGGGAGGGAGGAGGGAGAGGAGAGGGGAGGAAGAGGAGGAAGAGGAGGAGGGGAGGGGAGGGGAGGAAGAGAGGGGAGGGGAGGAAGAGAGGGGAGGAGAGGAGGAGAGGAGGAAGAGGAGGAGGGGAGGGGAGGGAGGGAGAGGAGAGGAGGAGGGGGGAGGAGGGAGAGGAGAGGAGGAAGAGGGGAGAGAGAGGAGGGAGGGGAAGAGGAGGAAGAGGAGGAGGCGAGGAAGAGGAGGGAGAGGAGAGGAGGGAGAGGAAGAGGAGGGAGAGGAGAGGGGAGGAAGAGGAGGGAGAGGAGGAGAGGAGAGGAGGGGAGGAGAGGAGGAAGAGGGGAGGGGAGGAAGAGGAGGAAGAGGATGGGAGAGGAGGAAGAGGAGGAGAGGGAGAGGAGGAGAGGGAGAGGAGGAGAGGAGAGGAGAGGAGGAGAGAGGAGGAAGAGGAGGGGGGGAGGAGAGGAAGAGGAGGAAGGGGAGAGGGGAGGGGAGGAGAAGAGGAGGAAGAGGAGAGGAGAGGAGAGAGAGGAAGGGTGAGGAGGAAGAGGAGGAGAGGGAGAGGAGAGGAGGGAGAGGAGGGAGAGGAGAGGAGGAGAGGAAGAGGGGAGGAGAGGAGGAGGGGGAGGAGGGAGAGGAGGAGAGGAAGAGGAGAGGGAGGAGAGGAGGAGAGGAAGAGGGGAGGAGAGGAGGGAGAGGAAGAGGAGGGAGAGGAGGGAGAGGAGGGAGAGGAGGAAGAGGAAGAGAGGAGGGAGAGGAGGGGGGAGAGGAAGAGGAGGGAGAGGAGGGAGAGGAGGGGGGAGAGGAAGAGGAGGGAGAGGAAGAGGAGAGGAGGGAGAGGAAGAGGAGGGAGAGGAAGAGGAGAGGAGGGAGAGGAAGAGGAGGGAGAGGAGGAGGAGGAAGAGGAGGGAGAGGAGAGGGAGAGGAGGGAGAGGGGAGGGAGAGGAGGAGAGGAGGGAGAGGAGGGCGAGGAGGAGAGGAGGGAGAGGACGGGAGAGGGAGAGGAGGAAGAGGAGGGAGAGGAGAGGGAGAGGAGGGAGAGGGGAGGGAGAGGAGGAGAGGAGGGAGAGGAGGGAGAGGAGGAGAGGAGGGAGAGGAGGGAGAGGAGGAGGAGGAAGAGGAGGGAGAGGAGAGGGAGAGGAGGGAGAGGGGAGGGAGAGGAGGAGAGGAGGGAGAGGAGGGAGAGGAGGAGAGGAGGGAGAGGAGGGAGAGGAGGAGGAGGAAGAGGAGGGAGAGGAGAGGGAGAGGAGGGAGAGGGGAGGGAGAGGAGGAGAGGAGGGAGAGGAGGGAGAGGGAGAGGAGGGAGAGGAAGAGGAGAGGAGGGAGAGGAAGAGGAGGGAGAGGAGGAGGAGGAAGAGGAGGGAGAGGAGAGGGAGAGGAGGAGAGGAGGGAGAGGAGGAGAGGAGGGAGAGGAGGGAGAGGAGGAGAGGAGGAAGAGGAGGAGGGAGAGGAGGAGAGGAGAGGAGAGGGGAGGAGGGAAGGAGAGGAGAGGAGAGGAGGAAGAGGAGGAAGAGGAGGAGAGGAGGAAGAGGAGGAGGGAGAGGAGGAGAGGAGAGGAAGAGGAGGAAGAGGAGAGGGGAGGAGGAGAGGAAGAGGAGAGGAGGGAGAGGAAGAGGAGGAGAGGAAGAGGAGAGGAGGGAGAGGAAGAGGAGGGAGAGGAGGAGGAGGAAGAGGAGGGAGAGGAGAGGGAGAGGAGGGAGAGGAGGAGAGGAGGAGAGGAGGGAGAGGAGAGGGAGAGGAGGGAGAGGAAGAGGAGAGGAGGGAGAGGAAGAGGAGGGAGAGGAGGAGGAGGAAGAGGAGGGAGAGGAGAGGGAGAGGAGGAAAGGAGAGGAGAGGAGGAGAGGAGGGAGAGGAGGGAGAGGAGGAGAGGAGGAAGAGGAGGAGGGAGAGGAGGAGAGGAGAGGAGAGGGGAGGAGGGAAGGAGAGGAGAGGAGAGGAGGAAGAGGAGGAAGAGGAGGAGAGGAGGAAGAGGAGGAGGAGAGGAGGAGAGGAGAGGAAGAGGAGGAAGAGGAGAGGGGAGGAGGGAGAGGAAGAGGAGAGGAGGGAGAGGAAGAGGAGGGAGAGGAAGAGGAGAGGAGGGAGAGGAAGAGGAGGGAGAGGAGGAGGAGGAAGAGGAGGAGAGGAGAGGGAGAGGAGGAGAGGAGGGAGAGGAGGAGAGGAGGGAGAGGAGGAGAGGAGGAAGAGGAGGAGGGAGAGGAGGAGAGGAGAGGAGAGGGGAGGAGGGAAGGAGAGGAGAGGAGAGGAGGAAGAGGAGGAAGAGGAGGAGAGGAGGAAGAGGAGGAGGGAGAGGAGGAGAGGAGAGGAAGAGGAGGAAGAGGAGAGGGGAGGAGGGAGAGGAAGAGGAGAGGAGGGAGAGGAAGAGGAGGGAGAGGAAGAGGAGAGGAGGGAGAGGAAGAGGAGGGAGAGGAGGAGGAGGAAGAGGAGGGAGAGGAGAGGGAGAGGAGGAGAGGAGGGAGAGGAGGAGAGGAGGGAGAGGAGGAGAGGAGGAAGAGGAGGAGGGAGAGGAGGAGAGGAGAGGAGAGGGGAGGAGGGAAGGAGAGGAGAGGAGAGGAGGAAGAGGAGGAAGAGGAGGAGAGGAGGAAGAGGAGGAGGGAGAGGAGGAGAGGAGAGGAAGAGGAGGAAGAGGAGAGGGGAGGAGGGAGAGGAAGAGGAGAGGAGGGAGAGGAAGAGGAGGGAGAGGAAGAGGAGAGGAGGGAGAGGAAGAGGAGGGAGAGGAGGAGGAGGAAGAGGAGGGAGAGGAGAGGGAGAGGAGGGAGAGGGGAGGGAGAGGAGGAGAGGAGGGAGAGGAGGGAGAGGAGAGGGAGAGGAGGGAGAGGAAGAGGAGAGGAGGGAGAGGAAGAGGAGGGAGAGGAGGAGGAGGAAGAGGAGGGAGAGGAGAGGGAGAGGAGGAAAGGAGGGAGAGGAGGAGGGAGAGGAGGAGAGGAGAGGAGAGGGGAGGAGGGAAGGAGAGGAGAGGAGAGGAGGAAGAGGAGGAGGAGAGGAGGAAGAGGAGGAGGGAGAGGAGGAGAGGAGAGGAAGAGGAGGAAGAGGAGAGGGGAGGAGGGGAGATAGGGTGAAAATATTCAACAACAGTCGACAAGATGCACAAAAACTAGTCATTTTGCATCTTTTTGTGCTGGTTTTGCATCTATTTTTAGTCATTTTGCATCTTTTTGTGGTGGTTTTGCATCTATTTTTAGTCATTTTGCATCTTTTTGTGGTGGTTTTGCATCTATTTTTAGTCATTTTGCATCTTTTTGTGGTGGTTTTGCATCTATTTTTAGTCATTTTGCATCTTTTTGTGCTGGTTTTGCATCTATTTTTAGTCATTTTGGATCTTTTTGTGGTGGTTTTGCATCTATTTTTAGTCATTTTGCATCTTTTTGTGGTGGTTGTGCATCTATTTTTAGTCATTTTGCATCTTTTTGTGGTGGTTGTGCGTCTATTTTTCAGGGCTCCTGACATTATGGGCCCCTGGGTGTCAGGGGCCCATTCATTGATCCATCCATCTCTGCACACGGCCCAATTTATCAGAGTGAGGCTGTTGCGAGGTGTTCGTGATCTCTGACTCCTTTCAAGTTGTTTCAGCTTCATTTCACTCACTGCGACTTCGTGTCAGTTTCAAATCAAATCGTTGTAAAAAGTGCGTCTAAAAATACACAGTGAGGCCTAATGAGAGCCGGGGGGGGGGGGGGGGGCTGAGCTGACACCGTGTGAGGCCTCTCCCCTGACGGGGGGATCGGCTCTGGGTGATCGGCGTGTCAGCAGCTGTGTGAGAGGCGGCTCTACCCGCGACCTCTTGAGCCCATTAGCTCGGAGGATCCGCGGATGCCGTCTCCCCGCGGAGCTGCAGCTCTAATGAGCTCCGACACGTCCCCTTCAGCGCAGGTGAAGGAGGAAGTGGCTCCCAATTATTTCTGATTCAAACACTCAAAACTCTGTTTGTAGTTCGAGGGTGTTTTAAAAGCCTCCACGCGACTTCAACTTAGGGCGCACTCCCACTGTTCCTCCGTACCGTGCCCGAACAGGTTCCACGGCTAAAGTCTGGTTCCTTTGACCAGTGTGAGTGCAACCGTACCACGTCTAGGAGCGGCACGCTTGCCGTCCACGGCCCGTTTGGGAGAGGTGGGCTTTAGTAAAGCACGTTTGCACGTGTACGAGCACGAGCGTGATCCTGAGGCGTTCCCAGGCCAGTGTGGAGATCTAATCTCTCCACCTAGTCCTGGGTCTTCCCCGAGGCCTCCTCCCAGCTGGACGTGCCTGGAACACCTCCCTAGGGAGGCGCCCAGGGTTCATCCTTACCAGATGATCCTGAACCACCTCAACTGGCTCCTTTCAACACAAAAGAGCAGCGGCTCTACTCCGAGTTCCTCACTGATGCTGAACTTCTCCCCCTCTCTCTAAGGGAGACTCCAGACCCCCTCCTGAGGAAACACATTTCACACGCTTGGACCTGGACCTGGTTCTTTGGGTCCTGACCTGGACCTGGTTCTTTGGGTCCTGACCTGGACCTGGTTCTTTGGGTCCTGACCTGGACCTGGTTCTTTGGGTCCTGACCCAGCTTTCAGGACCACAGGTGAGGGTAGGAACCAGGACTGAGGGTAGATCCAGAGCTTTGTCTTCCTCAGCTCTCTGTTCATCACAACGGTGCGGTAGAGCGACTGCAGCTCCGCCCCCGCTGCTCCGATTCTCCGGCCAAACTCACGCTCCATCGTCCCCTCACTCGTGAACAAGATCCCGAGGAACTTGAACTCCTTCACTTGGGTATGTTTAATGTGTGATATGGATGTTAATATGATATAAAGTATAATTATGTGATATTGAGTGTTTCTATGAGTGTACGGTCTGTGCAGTGTGTTTGGATTTACAGGGATGTTTTATTAAATTTGAATTAAAATAAAATAAATTGTTATAATGATGCATTATTATGGTTACATGCACGTGTTGGACCCCAGGAGGAGCAGAGGCAGCTAACGTGGGTCCTGGTAAACCCAACAGACTTCAGTCCACTTACTTCTGGAGAAGGAGACTCTCTTGACCCGACGACACACCTCCGACGTGTGTTTCTCGTACCAGAGGTGGCTGTCGTCGCAGAACCTGTGAGAGGACAGGGGACGCATCAGGGGTGTGTGTGTGTGTGTGTGTGTGTGTGTGTGTGTGTATGTGTGTGGGGGGGGGGGGGAGCAGGGGTGTGGGTGTGTTTGTGTGTGTGTGTGTGGGGGGGGGGGGGGGGGGGGGGAATAAAGAAGCCTATTAAAAGAAATTAATTTGGATATTATTTCTGGTGTATTTCATGTTAATTCATTAATCCAGTCATTTATTTATTCATGTAATTATTATTTTAAATTTATTTTAAATGCATCTTCAAAGCCGTGTGCCGTGTGCGGCGGCGTCGCCGTGGTGCAGAGAGTGTGAGGAACCTTTGGGTGCGTGTCCTGCGGCTGGAGGGTCTGCACAGGCACTGGGAGAAGAAGCTGCAGAGCTCCAGGACGCAGGGCTGCAGCTTGTGAGCGCTGACGGTGGTCGTGCCGCCGGAGAGCGAGGCGTCGGGCGGCTCCGGCCTCCTCCACGGACAACCTCCCAACAGCGGGGGGGAAAAGTCACGTCAGTCACAGCTCCGTCTAAACTCTTCACACCAAAACCACATATAAGCACGATCCCGAGGCGTTCCCAGGCCAGTGTGGAGATCTAATCTCTCCACCTGGTCCTGGGTCTTCCCCGAGGCCTCCTCCCAGCTGGACGTGCCTGGAACACCTCCCTAGGGAGGCGCCCAGGGTTCATCCAGACCAGATGATCCTGAACCACCTCAACTGGCTCCTTTCAACACAAAGGAGCAGCGGCTCTACTCCGAGTTCCTCACGGATGCTGAACTTCATCCCCTCGCTCTCAGGGCGCACTCTCACTGTCCTTCCGCACCGCGCCAAAACTGTTTTTCGGGTCAAGCCGAGTGCGTCTGACCAGTGTGAGTGCAACCGCTCCAGCCGTTTGGGAGCGGTGGGCTTTTGTAAAGCACGTTTGCACGTGTACGAGCACGGGCGTGCGCACGTGTACGAGCACGAGGCCTACGGCGGTTCTGAGGTCATTTCCTGTGCGCCTGTTGGGACCTAGAAAAAAGAAGGAGGGACCATGCGCGGACATTTCAAACAATGGCGGTGAAAGGTTCACGTTGGTGTGATGCGGAGGTGGAGTGTTTACTGCAGATTTGGTCGATGAAAAGATTCAAAAACAGTCGACAAGACGCACAAAAACTCAGAGGTCTACGGAAAGATCTGGAAACAAAGCCACGCATCGCCATGACGTCATCAATGCGTGTGACGTGTTACGGCGTGATGACGTATAGGCAGCAAGAAGCATTCTCCGAGGCCCAGGTAGTGTGAGTACAAACGGGCCTGGAGGGGGGGACAAGGACCCTAAAGCACGGGGCACGGGACGGAGGCACAGTGGGAGTGCGCCCTAAGGGAGACTCCAGACCCCCTCCTGAGGAAACACAGTTCAGACGCTTGGACCTGGACCTGGTTCTTTGGGTCCTGACCTGGACCTGGTTCTTTGGGTCATGACCTGGACCTGGTTCTTTGGGTCCTGACCTGGACCTGGTTCTTTGGGTCCTGACCCAGCTTTCATGACCACAGGTGAGGGTAGGAACCAGGACTGAGCGGGCAGCTCCGGCCTCCTCCACGGACAACCTCTCAACAGCCGGGGTGAAAGGTCACGTCAGTCACAGCTCGGTCTAAACTCACCCTGCTGCGGGACTCTGCACTGCCACCGCAGAGATCACGCAGGTGCGTCTGCTCATGAAATACTAAAAGACTTCATAATTAACATTGGGAAGGCGTGCGTAATGAATCCTCCTCACTCCCCTCCCTCATCGTATTCATTTTTGCATAATGTGGTTTAAATTCCCTTCACAGGACTCCGCGGTGCCACCGCGCCCTGATCATAATGAATGCGTTGCAGGTACACAGGCGCCTGATTACCATGAGAATACGCATTCAAATGTGGGTTTTAATTAGACGCTACGACACGTTCTGCAGTTATTTTTGCTCATTTAGCAGAACATGTTATAAACCGAGCTCCGGACAAACAAGAGGAAGGAAATTTAAGGAATTTAGGATTTATTTAAACCTCTTGACTTCCACCGACGGGTCCTGAGGGCGATCAAGACTGGAGCAGGAGAACGAGGCGCTGCAGAGTCAGGACGGATCAGAGAAGCTCTCCTGTCCATTAACAAAGGGGTCCGCTGACCTCTGACCTCCAGATGTGTGGATGTAAACGGGTTCTCTGGGTCCAGATGGATGTAAACAGGTTCTCTGGGTCCAGATGTAAACGGGTTCTCTGGGTCCAGATGAATGTAAACGGGTTCTCTGGGTCCAGATGAATGTAAACAGGTTCTCTGGGTCCAGATGAATGTAAACAGGTTCTCTGGGTCCAGATGTGTGGATGTAAACAGGTTCTCTGGGTCCAGATGTGTGGATGTAAACAGGTTCTCTGGGTCCAGATGTGCGGATGTAAACGGGTTCTCTGGGTCCAGATGTGTGGATGTTAATGTTGTGTTTGACCTAAAATCACTGTAAACAGCAGCTATTTCAACACGTACGCAGCAGAACCTCCACATGAGCGGATCTGCAGCGCCTCATGATGATGGACTGGAGCTTCTCTGCGCTAGCGTGCAACACACACACGGCGTGCGACACACACGGCGTGCCATACACACACGGCGTGCAGAGACGTGCAGCTGGGCCTCACACATCATCTTTCCTGCTCACTAACGACTCAGAGACAAAGTGGCCGGGATGCTCCGACCGGCTGCTTGTTGCTAGGCAGAACTCTGCGGGGGTGCAGCTGCAGGCTCTGCAGTGAGAGGTTAGTGCCATCATGTGGTTCTGATGGGAAGTGCTGCAGAACATTAAGCCCAGTGGACCTTTGTTATATTCTTATTATATATTTATCTCCACCTCAATGCATCATTTGGAAGATTCAGCTGCAGATTATTACAATAAATTAAATTATATTAAAGCAACAAAGAGACACGACTGTTGTAATTTCATATTTCTACTTGTTTTATAGTGTTTGTAGCTTTATTTATGCATTTATTATTATTATTTTTTTATTATTATTATTATTAATAAAATATTACTAGTATTATTCTCATTTACCTTATTAAGATTTTATTTATTTTATTTATATATTTATCTATTTATTTATTATTATTATTAGTATTATTATTATCATCATCATCATTATTACTATGATTATTATAATTATTATATTATAGTATTATTCCCATTTACCTTATTAGGATTTTATTTATTTTATTTATTTTATTTATTTTATTTATTTTATTTATTTTTATGTATTTATTTATTTATGATTATTATTATTATAATTATCATTATTATAATTATTATTATTATTATATCACTAGTATTATTCCCATTTACCTTATTAGGATTTTATTTTCTATTTTCTGTTTGAATAGCTGGATTTGTTTTGTTTATTTATGTATTTATTATTATTATTATTACTATTATTAGTATTATTTTTGTCATTATTATTATTATTATGATTATTACTTTTATTATAATTAATAATAATAATAATAATAATAATAATAATATATTAATAGTATTATTCTCATTTACCTAATTAGGATTTTTATTTTTGTTTATTTGTTTTAATTATTATCCAAAAAGCATTTGAGCTGCATGTTTTTATGTTATGAAAGTTATAAAAGTAAAGTTTATTATTATTTTATTTAATAAACAAAAGGCCACAAACACAAGTAAGTTATGCCTCGACTGTAGCGTCTGTTCTATGCGTCTTAGAGTGCGGAAGATACGGTAATTATTCACTACATTTAGAAATGTGGAGGCTGGGGTTACGTTCTGCATCCATTAGATGAAGCTGCTCTAAAGGGAACGTCAACACAACAGTCAGGGGAGGTCGTCTTGTTGCTTCCTCCACTTCGGCACCATTGATTGGTTCATGTTCAACTCTCCGGCTGCTGCTCTGTTCCCGTGTTCTGCTGCGTGACTAATGGCCTTGAGTGTAAACTCTGCGTCGTAAGCGTGTCTCTTAACAGGAGCCATTTTGGGCTCTTTACACAAACACACACATGGAAATGAAACGGCACGCTTCACGCAGTCGTATATCTCAACATGCACCGCCCGTTACTTCTTCTACGGGGGAAAATAGAGTCGGCGGCTGCTCACCGTAGTTGGAGACCTGTTGTGGCTCAATATTGGTTCATATATAAGGAGCACCGGGTTATAAGGAGCACTGTCGGCTTTGGAGACAATTGAAGGTTTTTAGGTGCTCCTGTAGTGCGGAGAATACGGTAATTGCATAACAAAGGCAATTTGACCGATGACGCTGAGACTTTATTCATCATTACTGACGTGTGGTTTTAACGTTGAGTGTTTTGACCATTTGCGAACAACGCAGCTCGTGTGTTTTGGTCCTTTTCACCAACAGGAGGAGTGTCTCTGATCATGAGACGGACGGACGGACGGACGGACGGACGCAGAATATTTGGCCTTAATTTGCTTTTAACCTTTGCAGCTTAAAAACCATCAAAGCTTTCACATAAAGGGGGCTGTGCCGGTGTTACCATGGTGACTATCTTAGCCTTCTGCATGGCACACACACACACACACACACACACGCACACACACACACACACACCTTCCCCGGGCTACAATTGAATCAGTATCCGCTGGTGTGTCCAGAGCTGACAGTGAATGGATGTGATGTGATTACAGTGGTTTTCTGAGGGCAGGTCAGCGCTCAGAGTCAAACTGTTCCAGCACAAACGGCTGCTCACAAAAATCAGCTCCTATTATCTGCCAGGAATATTTAGACCTGGCTTCGGTGTCTCTTAAATATTGCGTCTCAGGGTCATTTATCATATTTAGCTTTATAAACGTGTGGAGAAGAGAGAACATGACGCACAGAAGTGTGTTTTTAAAGCTGCCGAGTCCAAGAATGGAGCGTTTATGAAGCCAGAAGTGGATACAAGCGTTAGCTCAATGCTAACACAGAATGGGGATTACCATTAACACGCTAACAGAGATTAGCTTCCTGACATGAAGCATAACTCCCATAGCTATTAAACTGCTACAACCACGAGCATTCAACCAAAAACTAATATCTGGGTTTAAGGGCTCACTACCTTCACACACATTCACAGGCTCACAGATTTATACACATCACATCACAGCATAACAACTAAGGTGTAAGAAATATTTACCTGGTTTTTCGGTTGTTGTTCTGCTCAGAGACGCTGTAGTCCTTCCAGCCACCGTAGGTCCTGCTGTGAGACGCACAGGTGCAGGTCTTGTGGGATGAACTGTAGAAGTAATGTTCTGGGTCGTTGTACTTTGCTGGTTTGCAGCTAAGGGTAGCCGGGTGAGGGGGATAACTGGTGAGACTGTGGTTGGTTTGGGGGACGCTGTGGTCAGTTGGGTTGTACTTGAGGTTGATGGACCTTTAACTGTTGATGGAGCTTTTGGAGCTGCAACTGTTACTGTGGTTGACGCAGCTCTGACTGTGGTTGACGCAGCTCTGACTGTGGTTGACGCAGCTCTGACTGTGGTTGACGCAGCTCTGACCGTGGTTGACGGAGCTCTGACCGTGGTTGACGCAGCTCTGACTGTGGTTGACCCAGCTCTGACTGTGGTTGACGCAGCTCTGACTGTGGTTGATGCAGCTCTGACCGTGGTTGACAGAGCTCTGACCGTGGTTGACGCAGCTCTGACTGTGGTTGACCGAGCTCTGACTGTGGTTGACTCAGCTCTGACTGTGGTTGATGGAGCTCTGACTGTGGTTGTTGGAGCTCCTAGTGTGGTTGACGCAGCTTTGACTGTGGTTGACGTAGCTCTGACTGTGGTTGACGCAGCTCTTACTGTGGTTGACGCAGCTCTGACTGTGGTTGACGCAGCTCTGACTGTGGTTGACGCAGCTCTTATTTCGGTTGACGGAGCTCTGACTGTGGTTGACCGAGCTCTGACTGTGGTTGACGCAGCTCTGACTGTGGTTGATGCAGCTCTGACTGTGGTTGGTGGAGCTCTGACTATGGTTAACGGAGCTCTGACTGTGGTTGACGGAGCTCTGACTGTGGTTGACGGAGCTCTGACTGCGGTTGACGCAGCTCTTACTGTGGTTGACGCAGCTCTGACTGTGGTTGACGCAGGTCTGACTGTGGTGGACGCAGCTCTGACTGTGGTTGACGGAGCTCTGACTGTGGTTGACGGAGCTCTGACTGTGGTTGACGGAGCTCTTACTGTGGTTGACGCAGCTCTGACTGTGGTTGACGGAGCTCTGACTGTGGTTGACGGAGCTCTGACTGTGGTTGATAGAGCTCTTACTGTGGTTGACGCAGCTCTTATTTCGGTTGACGCAGCTCTTACTGTGGTTGAAGGAGCTCTGACCGTGGTTGATGCAGCTGATACTGTGGTTGACGGAGCTCTGACTGTGTTTGACGCAGCTCTTACTGTGGTTGACGGAGCTCTGACTGTGGTTGACGGAGCTCTAACTGTGGTTGATGGAGCTCTGACTGTGGTTGACGCAGCTCTGACTGTGGTTGACGCAGCTCTTCCTGTGGTTGACGCAGCTCTGACTGTGGTTGACGGAGCTCTTACTGTGGTTGACGGAGCTTTGACTGTGGTTGACGGAGCTCTGACTGTGGTTGACGGAGCTCTGACTGTGGTTGACAGAGCTCTGACTGTGGTTGACGCAGCTCTGACTGTGGTTGACGGAGCTCTGACTGTGGTTGACGGAGCTCTGACTGTGGTTGGCGGAGATGTGACTGTGGTTGATGCAGCTCTGACCGTGGTTGATGCAGCTCTGACTGTGGTTGACGCAGCTCTGACTGTGGTTGACGGAGCTCTGACTGTGGTTGACGCAGCTCTGACTGTGGTTGACGGAGCTCTGACTGTGGTTGACGCAGCTCTGACTGTGGTTGACGCAGCTCTGACTGTGGTTGATGCAGCTCTTACTGTGGTTGATGCAGCTCTTACTGTGGTTGACGCAGCTCTGATTGCGGTTGACGCAGCTCTGACTGTGGTTGACGCAGCTCTGACTGTGGTTGACGGAGCTCTGACTGTGGTGGTTGGTTGCGTTGAAGTGATTGGATGTGAAATGGTCGGTCTTTCTGTAGCCATTATCTGTGCTGTCCTCACTGCTTGTGTTGTCACTTTCTCTGCAGTCACGGTTTGAGCCGTTGTCTCCGGTCTGCCCTCTGTAGTCTGACTCTTCGGCACATCGGTCGCGGGCTGTCGAGTCATTGATAGCGGCTTAGCAGGTGCGATCTTTGCTGTTGTAGCAGCTGTCTCATCCTTAGTTATTGGAGTAACTAAAGAATCAAACACAGATGGGGAGACAGCCCAACATCACACAGTATGCAGAGACCTTTACACCTCCCAATATATGATACTTGATATTTAAAGCAGTTTCTAACAAGACATTATAACATTTCTCCCTGTACTTCTAATAAAACAGCAGCTTATTCTTGTTTTCAACTTTTGAAAGATGTTCTGGATAACTTTAGACGTTAATCCCCAGTCCACAGGAGTCAGACTGAACAGAATGAGTCAAAAGCTTAACTTAAATGAACCAAACATGAACGCTGGCCTCCTGTAGAGACTCACCGTGTGCGGTAGAGTGGACTCTGCTGGTTAACACGGAGCTGCTCATCCCAGATGGAGAGATGTGAGTCAGATTTGTGGGCAGTTGGTGCCATTCTGGAGGTTTAAAATAGAGAAGAATTAAATGGATCTTGAAGCATCGTTAAGAGGAAGAGAGGAGCTTGAATGAGCTTTATTAAAGGTACCGAGTTACCCACCGATGGGGAGTCTGAGGGCGGAGATGTTGCCTACTTCAAAAGGAGAAAAATAGATTAACGGTAAATGGAAAGTACTTGTCACGAGCACCCATTCACACAGACACTCGTACACTCATGGCAAAGACTACCTGCCCATCTAATCCTATCTAATCTAGTCTCAGGGACACTTCCACATGGGGACCAGAGGAGCCGGGGATCGAACCGTGTCCTTCCAAATGGAGGATGCAAACAATGGGCTTAATCATGAAACAGGATTGAACTGTACTGGCAAAGTGATAAACAAAATTATGCAAAATCACCACAAAAAGATGCAAAATGGCTAAAAATAGATGCAAAACCACCACAAAAAGATGCAAAATGACTAAAAATAGATGCAAAACCACCACAAAAAGATGCAAAATGACTTAAAATAGATGCAAAACCAGCACAAAAAGGTGCAAAATTACTAAAAATAGATGCAAAACCAGCACAAAAAGATGCAAAATGACTTAAAATAGATGCAAAACCACCACAAAAAGATGCAAAATGACTAAAAATAGATGCAAAACCACAACAAAAAGATGCAAAATGACTAAAAATAGATGCAAAACCAGCACAAAAAGATGCAAAATGACTAAAAATAGATGCAAAACCAGCACAGAAAAGATGCAAAATGACTAAAAATAGATGCAAAACCACCACAAAAAGATGCTAAATGACTAAAAATAGATGCGAAACACCACAAAAAGATGCAAAATGACTAAAAATAGATGCAAAACCAGCACAAAAAGATGCAAAATGAGTAAAAATAGATGCTGGAGGAGCTGGGGATTGAACCGCCGACAGACAGAGGACACGTGCTCATGAATCCAGTCTCTCCTGGGTCTGTGCTGCCCTCTGGTGGGTGTGTTGCGTATTACACGCTGATGACAAAGCCAGTGGGTTCACTGTGAACAAACCTCGGTGTGGTCCTTCCACGATGGTCTGGTTGAAGAGTGGAGTGATGGAGCCGACCTCCCACAGCTCCGGCACCTCTCTGCCTGGACAGAGCACACAATATCACAGACCTGGGAACATAGGACCAGGGGAACATAGGACCAGGGGAACATAGGACCAGGGGAACATAGGACCCGGGTAACACAGGACCCGGGGAACATAGGACCCGGGGAACATAGGACCAGGGGAACATAGGACCCGGGTAACACAGGACCCGGGGAACATAGGACCCGGGGAACATAGGACCAGGGGAACATAAGACCTGGGGAGCATAGGACCAGGGGAACATAAGACCCGGGGAACATAAGACCCGGGGAACATAAGACCCGGGGAACATAGGACCTGGGGAACATAGGACCCGGGGAACATAGGACCCGGGGAACATAGGACCCAGGAACATAGGACCTGGGGAACATAGGACCCGGGGAACATAAGACCCGGGGAACATAGGACCCGGGGAACATAGGACCCGGGGAACATAGGACCAGGGGAACATAGGACCCGGGAACATAGGACCCGGGGAACATAAGACCCGGGGAACATAAGACCCGGGGAACATAGGACCAGGGAACACAGGACCCGGGGAACATAGGACCCAGGGAACATAGGACCTGGGGAACATAGGACCAGGGGAACATAGGACCTGGGGAACACAGGACCCGGGGAACATAGGACCCGGGGAACATAGAACCCGGGAACATAGGACCAGGGGAACATAGGACCCGGGAACATAGGACCAGGGGAACATAGGACCCAGGGAACATAGGACCCAGGGAACATAGGACCTGGGGAACATAGGACCAGGGGAACATAGGACCCGGGAACATAGGACCAGGGGAACATAGGACCCAGGGAACATAGGACCCAGGGAACATAGGACCTGGGGAACATAGGACCAGGGGAACATAGGACCCGGGAACATAGGACCAGGGGAACATAGGACCCGGGAACATAGGACCAGGGGAACATAGGACCCAGGGAACATAGGACCCGGGAACATAGGACCTGGGGAACATAGGACCCGGGGAACATAGGACCCGGGGAACATAAGACCCGGGGAACATAGGACCCGGGGAACATAGGACCCAGGGAACATAGGACCAGGGGAACATAAGACCCGGGGAACATAGGACCAGGGGTTGTCATGGATCTACTTACCCGTCTTACCTGCCATCACACAGATGTAAATACAGGCAGAGCTGTTCCTCTGGCTTACTGAGACACACAGAAAACACATGTGTGGTTATGTATTTTATATTTATTACACATGATATTATATATTGATATATGACTTAAAATAGATGCAAAACCATCACAAAAAGATGCAAAATGACTTAAAATAGATGCAAAACCAGCACAAAAAGATGCAAATTGACTAAAAATAGATGCAAAACCAGCACAAAAAGATGCAAAATGACTCAAAATAGATGCAAAACCACCACAAAAAGATGCAAAATGACTCAAAATAAATGCAAAACCAGCACAAAAAGATGCAAAATGACTAAAAATATATGCAAAACCACCACAAAAAGATGCAAAATTACTTAAAATAGATGCAAAACCACCACAAAAAGATGCAAAATGGCTAAAAATAGATGCAAAACCACCACAAAAAGATGCAAAATGACTAAAAATAGATGCAAAACACCACAAAAAGATGCAAAATGACTAAAAATAGATGCAAAACCAACACAAAAAGATGCAAAATGACTAAAAATAGATGCAAAACCACCACAAAAAGATGTAAAATGTCTAAAAACAGATGCAAAACCTGCTTAAAAAACGGGTAATAAAAACAAACCATGAGGCGTTTTGAAATGCACCCACCTGATAAGATGGAGGCGGATTTAAAGAGCTCCTGGAGGTGACTGCTGGAGTTTCCCATCACGTCCAGAAGAATGGCCGTGAAGTCTGACGGGAAATCAAGTGGAGAGGAGTTTTAACCATTCTTAAACTTCTTAAGTTTTAGAACCTTAAGAGAGAAACCAAACGTTGTGGTTGTTCACCTGTGAGATCGTTGGTGTCGTTTGTGACGCAGTAGCAGAATCTTCTCCTCAACGCGTTGTTTTCTAAACTTCTGATGCTGGAAACTGAAAAAACACAAACAGAGAGTTCAGAAACATCAATACGACGTGCAGAGGTAAGGGGTTAGGGTTAGGGTTAGGGGTTGGGGTTAGGGTTAGGGTTGGGGTTAGGGGTTAGGGTTAGGGTTAGGGGTTAGGGGTTAGGGTTAGGGTTAGGGGTTAGGGTTAGGGGTTGGGGTTAGTGTTAGCGGTTAGGATAAGGGTTAGGGGTTAGGGTTGGGGTTAGGGTTGGGGTTGGGGTTGGGGTTGGGGTTTGGGGTTAGGGTTGGGGTTGGGGTTGGGGTCGGGGTTAGGGTTGGGGTTAGGGGTTAGGGTTAGGGGTTGGGGTTAGGGTTAGGGGTTGGGGTTAGGGTTAGGGTTAGGGGTTGGGGTTAGGGTTAGGGTTGGGGTTGGGGTTGGGGTTGGGGTTAGGGGTTAGGGGTTGGGGGTTGGGGTTAGGGTTAGGGGTTAGGGTTGGGGTTGGGGTTGGGGTCGGGGTTAGGGTTAGGGGTTAGGGGTTAGGGTTAGGGGTTGGGGTTGGGGTTGGGGTTAGGGTTAGGGTTGGGGTTGGGGTTGGGGTTGGGGTTGGGGTTAGGGTTAGGGTTAGGGTTGGGGTTGGGGTTAGGGTTAGGGTTAGGGTTGGGGTTGGGGTTAGGGTTAGGGTTGGGGTTGGGGTTAGGGTTGGGGTTAGGGTAAGGGGTCAGGGTTGGGGTTAGGGTTAGGGTTAGGGTTGGGGTTAGGGGTTAGGGTTGGGGTTAGGGTAAGGGGTTAGGGTTGGGGTTAGACAAATATTGATGTATTTATTTGCATTATGACTTCATGTAAATATTGAATTGGCTTTAAAGAGTTTAGAGACAGTGAAACTCTGATATTAGACATGAAGGCGTGAAGTCATTTGGTCCGAGGCTGGAGTCTGATCAGAACAAAGTGTGAGACATTTAATAATCTATAATCCAAACGGGTCCACGGGCCCAGAGGATCAGAACAATCAGAGGGATGCTAAATGACCACAAACACGCAGAAAAGAGACTACAAGGAAAATCCAAATGACTAAAAACTACACGCAACATGTTCACAGTGAGACACAATATTACTGAGGGATGCAAAATCTAAAATAGATGCAAAACCAGCACAAAAAGATGCAAAATGACTAAAAATAGATGCAAAACCAGCACAAAAAGATGCAAAATGACTAAAAATAGATGCAAAACCAGCACAAAAAGATGCAAAATGACTAGAAATAGATGCAAAACCACCACAAAAAGATGCAAAATGACTAGAAATAGATGCAAAACCACCACAAAAAGATGCAAAATGACTAAAAATAGATGCAAAACCACCACAAAAAGATGCAAAATGACTAAAAAAAGATGCAAAACCACCACAAAAAGATGCAAAATGACTAAAAATAGATGCAAAACCACAACAAAAAGATGCAAAATGACTAAAAATAGATGCAAAACCAGCACAAAAAGATGCTAAATGACTCAAAATAGATGCAAAACCACCACAAAAAGATGCAAAATGACTAAAAATAGATGCAAAACCAACACAAAAAGATGCAAAATGACTAAAAATAGATGCAAAACCACCAAAAAAAGATGCAAAATGACTAAAAATAGATGCAAAACCACCTCAAAAAGATGCAAAATGACTAAAAATAGATGCAAAACCAGCACAAAAGAACCACCAGAGGACGCCACTGACACACACACTGATGCAGAGATGAATCCCAGCCCAGACCAAATAAGCGTCTCAGCCCGTGTGTGTGTGGTCAGAGGAGGAGGAGGGTCATAGTTACTGTTGTAGAGCAGCAGCGTGAGCTTGTGCAGAGCCAGAGCGCTGTAGGAGGTGACGCTGAGCAGGGAGAAGAGCTGCCGCGAGCCTGGAGGACAGACACACGCATCACAAGTTCAAGTCCCTGATAAATGATCGTCTTAGAGCCTTTAACATCAAAAGAGCCGTTTCCCCTGTTCCACCAAATACAATGAACCCAGTGAGGGCGCACTCCCACTGTGCCTCCGTACCGTGCCCAAACAGGTTTCATGGCTATCCGGGGTCGGGTCTCGGGCGCAGCAGCTCCAGCAGGGGACCCCAAACTTCCCTTTCCCGGGCCACATTAACCAGCTCTAACTGGGGGATCCTGAGGCGTTCCCAGGCCAGTGTGGAGATCTAATCTCTCCACCTGGTCCTGGGTCTTCCCCGAGGCCGACTCCCACTGTTCCTCCGTGCCGTGCTCAAACACGTTTCACGGGGAAAGTCTGGTTCCTTTGACCAGTGTGAGTGCAACCGTACCGCGTCTAGGAGCGGCACGCTTGCCGTCCACGGCCCGTTTGGGAGAGGTGGGCTTTAGTAAAGCACGTTTGCACGTGTACGAGCACGAGCGTGCGCACGTGTACGAGCACGAGGTCTACGGAAAGATCTGGAAACAAAGCCACGCATCGCCATGACGTCATCAATGCGTGTGACGTGTTACGGCGTGATGACGTATAGGCAGCAAGAAGCATTCTCCGAGGCCCAGGTAGTGTGAGTACAAACGGGCCTGGAGGGGGGGACAAGGACCCTAAAGCACGGGGCACGGGACGGAGGCACAGTGGGAGGGCGCTCTAACCTGTGACGGAGGAACAGTGGGAGGGCGCCCTGACACTGAGCAGTTTGACCTCTGCGGTTTAATCCTGAGCAACATGAAGGATTTACGGCTCAGAATTGATCCGCGCGTGACTGATGTTATGACAACGTACCCGACTGGCTGGTATTTATTAAAGTATTGACGAGCGGCGTGAGGTCGATGGCGGCCGGGTCGATGTGCTCCGCCGGGAACTCTGGGAAATAAAAGCAGACAGGAAGTCAATGAGAGCGTCTTCTGGGTTCAATCCCACGTGCAGAATTAGCAGCGTCAGCAAAAGGTGGCTGGGTGATTACAAGACGTCTACACTTAACCGTCTCCTTTAGTCGTCTAAACTTAACCGTCACCTTTAGTGTCTAAACTTAACCGTCTCCTTTAGTGTCTAAACTTAACCGTCTCCTTTAGTCGTCTAAACTTAACCGTCTCCTTTAGTGACTAAACTTAACCGTCTCCTTTAGTGACTAAACTTAACCGTCTCCTTTAGTCGTCTAAACTTAACCGTCTCCTTTAGTGTCTAAACTTAACCGTCTCCTTTAGTGACTAAACTTAACCGTCTCCTTTAGTGACTAAACTTAACCGTCTCCTTTAGTCGTCTAAACTTAACCGTCTCCTTTAGTGACTAAACTTAACCGTCTCCTTTAGTCATCTAAACTTAACCGTCTCCTTTAGTCATCTAAACTTAACCGTCTCCTTTAGTGACTAAACTTAACCGTCTCCTTTAGTGACTAAACTTAACCGTCTCCTTTAGTCATCTAAACTTAACCGTCTCCTTTAGTGTCTAAACTTAACCGTCTCCTTTAGTGACTAAACTTAACCGTCACCTTTAGAGACTAAACTTAACCGTCTCCTTTAGTCGTCTAAACTTAACCGTCACCTTTAGTCGTCTAAACTTAACCGTCTCCTTTAGAGACTAAACTTAACCGTCACCTTTAGTGACTAAACTTAACCGTCACCTTAAGTCGTCTAAACTTAACCGTCTCCTTTAGTCGTCTAAACTTAACCGTCTCCTTTAGAGACTAAACTTAACCGTCACCTTTAGTGACTAAACTTAACCGTCTCCTTTAGTCGTCTAAACTTAACCGTCTCCTTTAGTGACTAAACTTAACCGTCACCTTTAGTGACTAAACTTAACCGTCTCCTTTAGTCTAAACTTAACCGTCACCTTTAGTCGACTGAACTTAACCGTCACCTTTAGTCGTCTAAACTTAACCGTCTCCTTTAGTCTAAACTTAACCGTCACCTTTAGTCGTCTAAACTTAACCGTCTCCTTTAGTCGTCTAAACTTAACCGTCTCCTTTAGTCTAAACTTAACCGTCTCCTTTAGTGACTAAACTTAACCGTCTCCTTTAGTCATCTAAACTTAACCGTCTCCTTTAGTCATCTAAACTTAACCGTCTCCTTTAGTGACTAAACTTAACCGTCTCCTTTAGTGACTAAACTTAACCGTCTCCTTTAGTCATCTAAACTTAACCGTCTCCTTTAGTGTCTAAACTTAACCGTCTCCTTTAGTGACTAAACTTAACCGTCTCCTTTAGTCGTCTAAACTTAACCGTCACCTTTAGTCGTCTAAACTTAACCGTCACCTTTAGAGACTAAACTTAACCGTCACCTTTAGTGACTAAACTTAACCGTCACCTTAAGTCGTCTAAACTTAACCGTCTCCTTTAGTCGTCTAAACTTAACCGTCTCCTTTAGAGACTAAACTTAACCGTCACCTTTAGTGACTAAACTTAACCGTCTCCTTTAGTCGTCTAAACTTAACCGTCTCCTTTAGTGACTAAACTTAACCGTCACCTTTAGTGACTAAACTTAACCGTCTCCTTTAGTCGACTGAACTTAACCGTCACCTTTAGTCGTCTAAACTTAACCGTCTCCTTTAGTCTAAACTTAACCGTCACCTTTAGTCGACTGAACTTAACCGTCACCTTTAGTCGTCTAAACTTAACCGTCTCCTTTAGTCTAAACTTAACCGTCACCTTTAGTCGTCTAAACTTAACCGTCTCCTTTAGTCGTCTAAACTTAACCGTCTCCTTTAGTCGTCTAAACTTAACCGTCTCCTTTAGTCTAAACTTAACCGTCTCCTTTAGTGTCTAAACTTAACCGTCACCTTAAGTCGTCTAAACTTAACCGTCTCCTTTAGTCTAAACTTAACCGTCTCCTTTAGTCTAAACTTAACCGTCACCTTTAGTGACTAAACTTAACTGACTAAAACAACAACAAGGTGACGAACAGGCAGAACAAATAAAAAACGACCTGTGGCGTCTCGTTTGTGTCGCTCCTCCGGACGCCGTCCGTCTCTCAAAGCTGCGGGAAATCAAACAAATAAAAAAGTCATATTACAGCCACAAAAGATGTTTTTACACCTTTATTTGTTTCTAACTTTAACATTTCTTTGCTTTAATCTTGGGGATCAAACCAAAGGAAGGAGCCCATTGGTGCTTTGTTGTGTGTGTAGGGACTCTTCTCATGTGTGTGTGTGTGTGTGTGTGTGTGTGTGTGTGTGTGTGTGTGTGTGTGTGTGTGTGTGTGTAGGGACTCTTCTCATGCTGCTGCAGAGGTTTGCTGTTATTTTCAGCAGCATTAGTGGTTAAAAAAGACCTTTGAATGCCTTCACCGTGTCTTTTTTCAAGATATTCTGACATTTTTCATCACAATCGTCCGACTTTTAAACACTTTAAACACCTTAAAACACTTTAAACACTACTAAAACACGTGAAAACACTATTAAATCACTTAAAACACCATTAAATCACTACAGAACACGTTAAAACACTATTAAAACACTTTAAAACACTATTAAAATGCATTAAAACACTATTAAAACACTTAAAACACTATTAAAACACATTAAAACACTACTAAAACACATTAAAACACTATTAAAACACTTAAAACACTATTGAATCACTACAGAACACGTTAAAACACTATTAAATCACTTTAAAACACTATTAAATCACTTTAAAACACTATTAAAACACTTAAAACACTATTAAAACACATTAAAACACTACTAAAACACATTAAAACACTATTAAAACACTACTGAAACACTTTAAAACACTTATCTACTGGTTGTTGATTTTTGGTACATTTAAAACATTTAATAAATGAATTTATTGATGTGTTTATTTTTAACGTTTGGCAGATTTGGCTCCGTACAACATGTAACATGTAACAGGGAGGCTCAGAGACGTGGTGCAGAGTCTGCAGACCCACAGGGAGGCTCAGAGACGTGGTGCAGAGTCTGCAGACTCACAGGGAGGCTCAGAGACGTGGTGCAGAGTCTGCAGACCCACAGGGAGGCTCAGAGACCTGGTGCAGAGTCTGCAGACCCACAGGGAGGCTCAGAGACGTGGTGCAGAGTCTGCAGACCCACAGGGAGGCTCAGAGACGTGGTGCAGAGTCTGCAGACCCACAGGGAGGCTCAGAGACGTGGTGCAGAGTCTGCAGACTCACAGGGAGGCTCAGAGACCTGGTGCAGAGTCTGCAGACCCACAGGGAGGCTCAGAGACGTGCTGCAGAGTCTGCAGACTCACAGGGAGGCTCAGAGACCTGGTGCAGAGTCTGCAGAGCCACAGGGAGGCTCAGAGACCTGGTGCAGAGTCTGCAGACCCACAGGGAGGCTCAGAGACCTGGTGCAGAGTCTGCAGACCCACAGGGAGGCTCAGGGACGTGGTGCAGAGTCTGCAGACCCACAGGGAGGCTCAGAGACGTGGTGCAGAGTCTGCAGACCCACAGGGAGGCTCAGAGACGTGGTGCAGACTCACCTGGGCTGCAGAGGATGAGGAGTAAAACAGCAGAGACGCAGATGAGGAAGCAGAGGCGTGGACGCTGCGCGGCTGCCATGACGCTGCTGAAGCACCGCTGCAAACACAAACACACACAAATATGTCATGGTTTTCATCAGGAGGAGTCTCCATCTTGTCAGACTTTGACTCCGCCTCATTTCCTCTGACCAAAAAAGGGCATGTATGTGACGTTGGGGGGAGGGGCGTACGTCCATCTGGCTGACGTTTCCCTCCGAGGAGAAGTGAGGGCCAGAGGCTAGCTTTCACTCAAGAGGCCACGCCCCTAATTATTCATACACTTTAACCTCCAATAAAATAAAAACTAGCCCCTCCCCCTCAGTGTTGTCATGGAGATCTGATCTAAACACACAGACTAGAATGTTCTTTTGTCCTTAAACAGGTTTAATGATGCTGTGTAAACGGCCTGTTTAACATGGGGCTCAATGAGAAACTGCTCTGTTATGAAACCTGCCCCTAGTGGACACTCAGAGAACTGACGCTGACGGAGCTTCCTGATTGGATCAAACAGGAAGTCTCTGTGGGGGCGGGGCTTGGTCAAAACTTAATCGTCATATTTTGTTGGACGTAGCGTCTCCGTTGAGGTCCGTTCTCTCTAACTTGATCCAATCGTCCTCGTCTACAGGAGTCGCCATCTTGTCAGACTTTGACTCCGCCTCATTTCCTCTGACCAAAAAAGGGCATGTATGTGACGTTGGGGGGAGGGGCGTACGTCCATCTGGCTGACGTTTCCCTCCGAGGAGAAGTGAGGGCCAGAGGCTAGCTGTCACCTTTTAACCGTCACCTTTTGTTTTCTAATCTTGATCAAACTCTATTAAAAGCTCCCAAGTCCTGCTCATTTCCAGGTTCATGCTTTAATTTGAACATATTTATTTTGCTCTTATGCTAAAAAAATAATATTTTTCCTCATAATGTCTGTGTAAATATTTCTGAATTCACCTTCTGTCTGAAAAACTCTACTTTAGCACCTGCGTCTCTATTGACTCTTGGAGTTTTAGTTGAATCAGCAGACGTTACAGCGAATGATGAGGGAGATAAACAGACTTTATTTTTGGTTTTCTTTTCTTTTTTGTGTTTTTAACTGGCTCACCGGCATCGTGTGCAGAAAAACCGATTCAGTCGGCATTTAATGCACAACAACCGACTCGCTCGGCGTTTGTAGAACAACCAAATCTCTTGGCATTGAACGCACGACGACCGAATCACTCGGCATTGCGTGCAGAAAAACCGATGCACTCGGCATTAATGCACAACAACCGAATCACTCGGCATTGAATGTGGCCCTGTCGGACCACTCGGAGGAATCCAGATTCCCGCGGTGACATCCGCAGAACTTGGAGATGGCGCTGCCCACAGCGGAGAAGAGTCTGCAGATGACGTTGGACTCCGGTGGTGTCTTCAGGTGACGTCTGACCGAGGAGGCAATGAACTTCTCAAGTGCTGGTTCCCCTAGTTTTAGGGAGATCAGCACCATCTGTTCGTTGCCCCACTTCTTGCACAGGTCCTGGAAGATGGTCTTGTCGAGGTTCTTGAAGGTCTTCTGGGTGGCGTGGAAGTCTAGACCCTGGACCTTTGCCCATATGACTTCAAACAGGTGCTTCATGATGGCCTCGGGGTCTGAGCAGGTAAAGGTCACTTTGTTTTTCCTGTATGCCCGCCCGACCAGCTGCTCCACAAACGCCTCGATGAACTGCTTGTTTTTCTCCTGCTGCGCCGCAAGTTTGGCAAGAGTGTCTTTAGTGACTGAGACGGTCGCTCCACCGGTCGATGCTTTACTCGATGCACCAGTCAACGCAGGCAAGAGCCCCATGGAGCACTCTAGTGACTCTGTAGGTGGCATCAACTCACTGGCCGTTATACCTGTGATCAATCTGTCACTGTGGGTGTTGAGCTGAGTGTTCATCCACCAACTCATCAGTGCCAGGAAACTCCACGCTCTGTCCTGGATCTCAGCGTACATGTCAGCATCTGACTGAGGAACACAAACTGTCCTGCAGGAAGAGACGGTTCCTGACGTTCCTGGAGTCATCTCTGGTTCTGTTCCATTTGCGATGTGTCCGTAGAGGAGATCACTGAATTCCTGTGTGAACGTCTGGACTTTGAGAGGGGAGATGTTCTTGAATTTTGTCATCTCCCAACCTTCATTTCCATCCTTTAGTTTTTCACCCTCCTCGGCCAGCAGAGAGGGAACCAGGTCTGTGATCTGCTGCGGTGATTTCCTGCTTTCTTCTTTGGGGTCCAGGTCGAATTTGTCCACCACTTCTCTCGCATTACGAGTGATCCACTGTTTGGTAAAATACTTAGCAAAAAAGGCCTTGATCCTCTTCTCTGCTCTCTTCCTAAACCGAAGGTCCTCCTTTTCAGTTATCGGACTTGGGACGTCTTTCAAACTCCTCACATCGTCAGCAATGTCTTCTACGACAGCCTCGATGTCTGAGGAGCTTTGGGATCGCAGCGTCAACTCAGAACGCGACTCTTCGTCCAAAAGAGGTTCAAAGATCTGAGTCACCTCCTCTTGGATCATGTCTCTAATCCTGTCCTCTGGTGTGGCCTCCACCGGGGCTTCTGTGTGTCCGTGGTCATCATCTTCTGGGTCTTCTAGGTCTTCTAGGTCTTCTGGGTCTTCTAAGTCTTCTGGGTCTTCTAGGTCTTCTGGGTCTTCTAGTTCCAACGGTGTAACCGCCGTGTGCCTGTTGTCGTCTCTCTCTGGGTCTTCTGGATCAAAAGGTATAACTGGTGTCTGCCAGCGCTCCTGATCCTTGGGGTTGTCCAGATCCACAGGTGAAGCTGATGCCTGCCTGTGGTCTGATGACTTGAGTTTTTCAGGGGAGGTGGTCGGATTCGGTCTTCTCCTCTTTATTAGAGGTGTTTTGACTCTGGCTGTGAGGGCCTTCAACAGTTTGCAGACGTATTCAATCATAGTGTTCAGCCTGCGGGGGGGAGTGATGCGGTGTGTGCTCGCCAGAGAAGAGTTGACGTGTTCTGAAATGTCTCTGCTGAGCAAACTCGACAAGCGGTTTGAGCTGATACCCTGGATCGGGTTCTTGATGTCCAGAACGTCGGAAAAACTCTGTGAGACGGCGTCCCCCACACAGGACTGAATGTCCTCCTCAGACACTTTAGTTTGTCCCTGGAGAGCTCTCAGCACGGCTTTGGACAAGGACCGTATGATGTCCAGCAGCAGTTCGGCCAGCACGATTTTAGTGGGGTCATCTGCGGTGCCTGTTTTCAACAGCTCCAGCTGTTCGGGGGTTATCCTTTTGAAGTAGGATTTGATCAGATAATTGCACAAATCCACGGCTCCTGACTCGTCCGTCTGTGGCGATGCTGGTCTTGAGAGGGCCATCGTGGCTGTTGTTCCTTCTGAATGCTTTCTGTCCTGAATGTCCGTCGAAGAATCCCTGTGAATAACCAAGTTATTGTCCTTCCTGGTCGGAGCCACGTGAGCTCGTGTGCAGCAGCCGTTCAGGTCTGGAGGCAGATCCAGAATGTGACGGAACTCTGAGTGAGATCTCATTTACATAGAATTATGATCAAAGGCAGTTCTTTAAGCTCCGCCCCCTCAACATCAAAGCCACCGCTGCTAGGCAACAGCAGAGCACTTTGGCTGTTTGTTTTTATTCAAATTATCAGTAAATCAAATGATTTTGATTTGTATTATTGTTATATAGAATAAAAGGCAGCTTAAACTCCATTTATAAAAAATAGAACCATCTTTTACCTGGGTCGAGTTTTAGAACGACTGTAATATGAGCCTATTCGGTAAAATAGGCTCATATTCAATTACATTTTATTTTATTTACAGTGCCAAATCATATCTCATCTCATCTCATCTCATCTTCAGCCTCCGGGGTCGGGTCTCAGGCGCAGCAGCTCCAGCAGGGACCCCAAACTTCCCTTTCCCGGGCCACATTAACCAGCTCTAACTGGGGGATCCTGAGGCGTTCCCAGGCCAGTGTGGAGATCTAATCTCTCCACCTGGTCCTGGGTCTTCCCCGAGGCCTCCTCCCAGCTGGACGTGCCTGGAACACCTCCCTAGGGAGGCGCCCAGGGTTCATCCTTACCAGATGATCCTGAACCACCTCAACTGGCTCCTAAGGGCCAAATCATATCTTTTAATATGTCCATCACTGTTTATAACTCACCTCTGCCTGACAGAGAACTCTGCTCTCTCTACTCTTTTGTTGTATATATTATTATTGTTATTGTTTATAGCACACTGTACACCACATATACACTATGTATATATTGGATTCTATGTATGTTATGTACAAAGTGTTTATTTGCCGACCCACTGCTGCTGTAATTAAATCATTTCCCAGTCTTGGATCATTAAAGTCATTTTATTCTATAACCAAAGTTATCTTAAGACACTTTACATAAGGAGCAGTTCCAGACCACACTATGTGACTTATTTATGATTTACAGAGACCCAATAACTAGAGATGCACCGATCCGATACTTGGATCGGATATCGGATGAATGAGGCCGATCCAGTCATTTCTTTTTTATCAATATCACACACAGAGGTTCAGAATCATCTGGTAAGGATGAACCCTGGGCGCCTCCCTAGGGAGGTGTTCCAGGCACGTCCAGCTGGGAGGAGGCCTCTGGGAAGACCCAGGACCAGGTGGAGAGATTAGATCTCCACACTGGCCTGGGAACGCCTCAGGATCCCCCAGTTAGAGCTGGTTAATGTGGCCCGGGAAAGGGAAGTTTGGGGTCCCCTGCTGGAGCTGCTGCGCCTGCGACCCGATCCAGGATCAGAGGCTGAAGATGAGATGCCTTCAACCATAAAGCTGATCTCATACTTGTGCATTTATGTTGCAGACAATAATTGACTGTTTTCAAAGTCGCCTGAACTTCATATGTGAAGTGTCGTCGGTGTCTGAACGGCTTATCTGCTGCATCATGTCATTTTATTTAACGTAGAAACTCTAAACAGACAGAATCAGACACACGAGAGAAACAGAACTACTGGGACATATTTAAAAATATTATATATATTTGTGTATTCCTCCTCCTCTCTCATCATCACATCGGGTTCGAACTCTGTATAATAATTAATAAAGTGTCATAAAGACACACAGCAGCAGCAGCAGCTACTTTGAACTGTTTCCTTCATATTCTAATTAAAGAGGTTTAATGACATTAAAAGTTAAATAAATGTTGAATCTGCCTCTTTTATGGAAGCTGTTTGGTGCCGTTTATTTTTTCACCCCCTTTTATTTACACAGGAATATTCACGTTAAGATTTAAAGTCTCTTTTCCAGGGGAGTCCTGACCAAAGACAGCAGCATAAACACACACGTTTCACGTTCAAACCAAAACAACGCACAACTCAAACATGACACACAACTAAAACACGATAAATCAACACAATAAAACAGCATTATGAATAAAGACGTAGATCAGTGCTCAGAGACGGCACATGTGCAAATTGTATTTAAAAAGTCCTCAATCGTGCTTTCAAAAAGCTCCGTTCTGACAGTAAAGGAGCAGCAGCAGCTTAGTCCATAGGTGACTCAGCTGAGAACTGGAGGGTTGCCGGTTCGAGTCTCTGTGTGGACCATGAATGAAGCGTGGACTACATCTCAAAAAATGACTTTATATCTCTAATTAATGACTTTATATCTGTAATTAATGACTTTATATCTGTAATTAATGACTTTATATCTGTAATTAATGACTTTATATCTGTAATTAATGACTTTATATCTCTAATTAATGACTTTATATCTCTAAATAATGACTTTATATCTCTAATTAATGACTTTATATCTCTAATTAATGACTTTATATCTCT
Source organism: Echiichthys vipera (assembly GCF_963691815.1). Taxonomy (NCBI): domain Eukaryota; kingdom Metazoa; phylum Chordata; class Actinopteri; order Perciformes; family Trachinidae; genus Echiichthys; species Echiichthys vipera. The sequence continues at coordinate 1,719,183 of NC_139840.1, read as the reverse complement.
AATTAATGACTTTATATCTCTAATTAATGACTTTATATGTGTAATTAATTACTTTATATCTCTAAATAATGACTTTATATCTCTAATAATGACTTTATATCTGTAATTAATTACTTTATATCTCTAAATAATGACTTTATATCTCTAATTAATGATGTTATATCTGTAATTAATGACTTTATATCTCTAACTAATGACTTTATATCTCTAATTAATGACTTTATATCTCTCATTAATGACTTTATATCTGTAAATAATGACTTTATATGTCAAAATAATGCATGTATACCCACAATAGTGATATTCTTTGGTCTCAAAATGGTGAAATGTTGATAATTACTGGGAGCAATCTTTAGTTTTTTCACATTTTGAGAGAAAAATTAAACTAAATAGAGACTTTATATAAAGTTGCTTCCTCTCTGATGCTGTTGGACAAATACTAAACTGTCAAAAGATGCACTTTTTACTTCTTTAACCCTTTTAAATCCAAATGAAACAAACCCAACTCACCGGCTCCTTGAGTCCTGCTGTAAACTGTGCCGTGCTGTCGATCCCCCCGCAGCATCAAAGCCCGCCCGTCCACACGTCCACGGCAGATAAGGATGAAGCGACGCCTGTTCTCCCTCCTCTGGACACCAGAGGTTGGCAGCTCGCTGAGCTCTGTGCAAAGAAACAACTGAAGCCGGTGTGTGACTGCAGGCATCCCCCCCCCCCAGCCCCACTGCAAAAAGTGTCACGCTTACACACAACTCACCACTTCACTGCAGAGATGTGGACTTGGACTCAGGGCGCCCTCCCACTGTGCCTCCGTCCCGTGCCCCGTGCTTTAGGGTCCTTGTCCCCCCTCCAGGCCCGTTTGTACTCACACTACCTGGGCCTCGGAGAATGCTTCTTGCTGCCTATACGTCATCACGCCGTAACACGTCACACGCATTGATGACGTCATGGCGATGCGTGGCTTTGTTTCCAGATCTTTCCGTAGACCTCGGAGTTTTTGTGCGTCTTGTCGACTGTTTTTGAATCTTTTCATCGACCAAATCTGCAGTAAACACTCCACCTCCGCATCACACCAACGTGAACCTTTCACCGCCATTGTTTGAAATGTCCGCGCATGGTCCCTCCTTCTTTTTTCTATGTCCCAACAGACGCACAGGAAATGACCTCAGAGCCGCCGTAGGCCTCGTGCTCGTACACGTGCGCACACCCGTGCATGTACATGTGCAAACGTGCTTTACTAAAGCCCACCTCTCCCAAACGGGCCGTGGACGGCAAGCGTGCCGCTCCTAGACGTGGTACGGTTGCACTCACACTGGTCAAAGGAACCAGACTTTAGCCGTGAGACGTGCTGGGGCACGGGACGGAGGCACAGTGGGAGGGCGCCCTTAAGGACTTTTTTCACGCAGCTCTCGTCCACAGGGCCAGAGTAGGCCTCGGCATTAACAGCTTAGATTTGACATTTTTGACATTTTCAGTTTGTACTCTTTTCCCTCTCACCTGGTGGAGGAGCTCACCTGTGCACCTGGTGGAGGAGTTCCCTGGTGGAGGAGTTCACCTGATGGAGGAGTTCACCTGGTGGTGCACTCGTGTCCACAGGAGGTCGTATTTAACACAAAGCTGGAGCTCATTCAGAAGAGTGTGTTCTGTGGACTCCATGTTTCAGGAAGTGGCTCCTCCAATCAGCTGCTGCTCCAATCAGCTGCTGCTCCAATCAGACAGCTGACCAGAGCAAGTCCCGCCCCCCAGCTGTCCTGAGTGACAGTTACAGGTTTGTATGGAAGCTCGTTCGCACCAACATGATAAAAGCAAAACTCCTGGAATACAATTAATGTAGAAACTTTCTCTAATTAATGACTTTATATCTCTAAATAATGACTTTATATCTGTAATTAATGACTTTATATCTGTAAATAATGACTTTATATCTCTAAATAATGACTTTATATCTCTAATTAATGACTTTATATCTCTAATAATGACTTTATATCTGTAATTAATAACTTTATATCTCTAATTAATGACTTTATATCTCAAATGAATGACTTTATACCTTGAAAAATGACTTTATATCTCACAAAAGTGATTTTTTTTTGCGTCTCAAATTAATAATTTAATACCTTAAAATAAAAAATTGTATTTCACAATAACTGACTTAAATCAGAATCGATATATTTACATAAAGTTTCTGTGCGTATCGACTCACAGGGGTTCCTTTCCCTTGCGGGACATTTTTTGCAGTGTGGGTAAGTGTCAGTAATGAGCCGCAGGAGCGACACCTGAGCCGCCGGGACGATCAGGGAACGAGAGTCTTTACTGACGGGGGATCGGTGGGCACCTTGGCACACACACACACACACACACGCACACACACACACACACACACACACACACACGGAGGCACACAGCAGCGACAGGCAGAGGGCCTGGGAACAGCTGCCCCCTGGGAAAACACACCTTTTGCACCTCATTGTGCTGGTTTTGCATCTATTTTTAGTCATTTTGCATCTTTTTGTGCTGGTTTTGCATCTATTTTTAGTCATTTTGCATCTTTTCGTGGTGGTTTTGCATCTATTTCTAGTCATTTTGCAACTTTTGGTGCTGGTTTTGCATCTATTTTTAGTCATTTTGCATCTATTTGTGGTGGTTTTGCATCTATTCTTACTCATTTTACATCTTTTTGTGGTGGTTTTGCATCAATTTTTAACCATTTTGCATCTTTTTGTGGTGGTTTTGCATCTATTTTTAGTCATTTTGTATCTTTTTGTGGTGGTTTTGCATCTATTTTTAGTCATTTTGCATCTTTTTGTGCTGGTTCTGCATCTATTTTTAGTCATTTTGCATCTTTTTGTCCTGGTTCTGCATCTATTTTTAGTCATTTTGCATCTTTTTGTGGTGGTTTTGCATCTATTTTTAGTCATTTTGCATCTTTTTGTGCTGGTTTTGCATCTATTTTTAGTCATTTTGCATCTTTTTGTGGTGGTTTTGCATCTATTTTTAGTCATTTTGCATCTTTTTGTGCTGGTTTTGCATCTGTTTTTAGTCATTTTGCATCTTTTATGGTGGTTTTGCAAAAAAGATGCATCCCCATAGTCAGAATTGTCTCTGTGCTCATTTAGTGTTTGAAGTGTTTGAAGTGTTTGATGATAAAACAGTTATATAAGTCTCGTTATCAGAAGAGAAAAAAGGATCCTGGTCATTTTTAATTCAATACTTTATTAATAACCGGTGCAATTGAAAAGACCCAAAATTAAAAAATCAAGTAAGAATACATTTGCATATTATATCCTTGGAACAAAAATAAGTTTTTTAATACAGAATAGAAATGGAATGAGAAACATGATGCACAGCTCTGAAGGCCACTCGTGTAAAGTCGTCCAAACTTGCCTTAAATCAAAAACCTCAAAACATCAAAAGCTGCCGTCACCGAACCGTCACCGAGCTGCTGTCACATCCTTTACCTTAAGGAACCGTCTCAAAGCGTCACGGCTGCATTTACACGTCTGCTTTCAGCGTAACTCTCTTTAAAACGATAGAAACTGCGCGGCACGTGTGCTGTTTATGATGTCGTGCAGGTGTTTGTGGGGCTGCGATCACAGAATCTGACCACATGAAGTCACAGATGCACGATGTGTTCAGTTTAAAGGTTTTTTGGCACATTTTTCAAGCTGGGACTTTTTAAAAGAAGTTTTTGGAGATGTTTGTCCGATGAAAAGTTTGAGCTTTATCCGTGCGTGTGCGTGTGTGTGTGTGTGTGTGTGTGTGTGTGTGTGTGTATGTGCAGGATGTAGCCCAGCTCCGTTTGCTCCAATTTAAACTCAAAGCAGTTTTAGTCAAAAGCAACTGGACTTGGTTCTTTGTCAGGAAGACGTTTCACCTCTCATCCAAGAGGCTTCATCAGTTCATGTACACATCTGACCAGGACCAGGACCAGGACCAGGCTGGGACTGGACCAGGACCAGGACCAGGACCAGGCTGCGACTGGACCAGGACCAGGACCAGGACCAGGACCAGGACCAGGACCAGGCTGGGACTGGTCCAACTAACTGGTGTGAGATCCAGGTCTTTAACCTCTCACAAGGCCGATGATGTCACTGGAACCCTTTGTGCTCCAAGTGCCAACGTCCGTCGTTAGAGTGGCAGTCGTTGGTGGGAAGTTGGTTTGGACTTGGTTAGTGCTGGTCCTGGTTCTGGTCCTTGGTCCTGTCGTCAAGACTCAATAGAGCACTAACCAAGTCCAGACCTACTTCCACCAACCACTTGACCAGGACCAGGTCCAGGACCAGGACCAGGACCAGCAATAACCAAGTCCAGACCTACTTCCACCAACCACTTGACCAGGTCCAGGACCAGGACCAGGACCAGGCTGGGACTGGACCAGCACTAACAAAGTCGAAACCAACTTCCCACCAACGACTGTCACTCTAACGACGCTTGTTGGCACTTGGAGCACAAAGGGTTCCAGTGAATTCACACCAGTTAGTTGGTCCAATCCCAGCCTGGTCCTGGTCCTGATCCTGGTCCTGGTCCAGTCCCAGCCTGGTCCTGGTCCTGGTCCTGGTCAGATGCGTACATGAACTGATGAAGCCTCTTGGATGAGAGGTGAAACGTCTTCCTGACAAATAACCAAGTCCAGTTGCTTTTGACTGAAACTGCTTTGAGGAGAACGACGACCTGGACACATGAGAACATTCACAGGCTCCAAATTAAACACTTCAGATCATGTTTCTGTGTAAACGCAGCGTAAGATTTTAGATATTGTAGATATTACAACAGCTCTGTGCAGCGTTCTGACAGCTGTGGCAGTAAAAGCACGACCAAAACTAAAAAACACATAAATAAACACACTGAAAGGAACTGCACTGAAAAAGGCCAAGGCACAAATAATTCGTAGCAATTAAGAAGTCCGTAAAATGACGTGTCCGTTATGTTGAACGTGTGGATCAGTGCATTTGCTTGGTCTGCAGTTACAGTGGGAACAACCATACGTGAGAGAATAATCACAGCGAGCACTGTATCGCCCTCCTCGACCACACCGGTGCCATAAAGTGCTCCTTCTCATTCAGACCCGATGCGTACGGACGCGTTCATCGCAGAGACATGCGTGGAAGAGGGCACGGATGGGTTGGAAATGCACACACATGCTTCATATAAGGACCGGATTATGGCTTTAAAACACAGGGGGAAGGATTTTAATCCAATCCATCACACGAAAACCAGAGTTTGAAGCCTTTTTGTAAGTTATTCAGCGTCTTCCGTGTTGTTTCTACACTCAGAGGAGAATTTTCTGGTGTCTCTGAAACCAGCGTTTCCTCTGTACAATGACTTAAATATCAGCGTTTATGTCAAACTGTGCTCACGTCAACAAACACTTGCTACCACAGGTTCAAGACCCACTCCCTGAGTTTACGCTAGTGTCCAGAAAACGCACTGAAACACCAGCGTTTCGTTCAGTCACGAGTAAACAAAGAGGAAATGTTGGATTAAGGGAGTTCTGTAACCAAGTCAGGGGGTGTGCTCGTAAAACAGTGTCTTCTAATAAGTGTTTAAGTAAAGGTTCAGTGCCGTAAACGTCACCAACGGACCAAAGAACGGGGAACAGCGCACCGAGCTCCGCTGGGGACGTTTGCTCCGTATCTGTACGCATCCGTAAGCTTTCAGGATACGTACAGAAATACGGAGGACATGTACGCAGAGTACTCGTATCTGTACGCGCGTCTAACGTAGAGCTGGAATGAGCCTAGTTTTGTTTCTCCAGCTGCACAAAGACTTTACAGTTGACTCCATCAGGTTCTCATCTATCTAGAAGTTTCTAGAAAACAAACTGATGAACCTGAAACTGTAAACGCTCCCAAACAGCAGCAGAACAAAAAAACCTGTTAAAAGAGTCAAGCAGATATTTTTGTTTCCTGTTCAAATGAAACAAAATCACTTTTGTTCATTGAGTATTTTACGTCAGAACTTTTTAAACCTCTCACGTTCTCCTCTTCAGAGGAACTTTAACCATCTACGGGAACTTCATGAACTCTGCGCTAAAGTGTTTGTTGACATCAGACACAGAAATGAACTTTAACGCTGATTTTCATCATGTGAAGCAGCTGCTAACTAATAACAGTAACAGGAACCATCTCATCTCATCTCATCTTCAGCCTCTTATCTGGGGTCGGGTCAAGGGCACAGCAGCTCCAGCAGGGGACCCCAAACTTCCCTTTCCCGGGCCACATTAACCAGCTCTAACTGGGGGATCCTGAGGCGTTCCCAGGCCAGTGTGGAGATCTAATCTCTCCACCTGGTCCTGGGTCTTCCCCGAGGCCTCCTCCCAGCTGGACGTGCCTGGAACACCTCCCTAGGGAGGCGCCCAGGGTTCATCCTTACCAGATGATCCTGAACCACCTCAACTGGCTCCTTTCAACGCAAAGGAGCAGCGGCTCTACTCCGAGTTCCTCACGGATGCTGAACTTCTCCCCCTCTCTCTAAGGGAGACTCCAGACCCCCTCCTGAGGAAACACATTTCACACGCTTGGACCTGGACCTGGTTCTTTGGGTCCTGACCTGGACCTGGTTCTTTGGGTCCTGACCTGGACCTGGTTCTTTGGGTCCTGACCTGGACCTGGTTCTTTGGGTCCTGACCCAGCTTTCATGACCACAGGTGAGGGTAGGAACCAGGACTGAGGGTAGATCCAGAGCTTTGCCTTCCTCAGCTCTCTTTTGGTCACAAGGGTGCGGTAGAGCGAGTGCAGCTCCGCCCCCGCTGCCAAACTCACGCTCCATCGTCCCCTCACTCGTGAACAAGATCCCGAGGGACTTTAACTCCTTCACTCGGGGTCAGGACTCGTTCCCGACCTGGAGTAAGAACCAATTGTGCTTAAATAACTTGAACCTTCTGTCGTTAGCGGGGACGTTTGATGAAGACGTGACTGGAGGAAGCTTGAAAAACAGCATCAGGAGAAAAACACGTGGTCACGAACGAAGACGATGGCACGTCGTAAACACAGAAAATACACTGTAAAAAGTTACGTTAGCACTCCGTGTGAAATACTGAGGTTTGTGCACGGACAAAAACAAACACCTTTAAAAGTCATTCATTCTCATTTTACCCCAAAATAAGATCTTTTCACGTCTCCTAGACTCGTGTTTCAATCGTTGGAAGAGATTTTCAGAGTTTCAGTGAAACAAAACAAAAACTACGACTCAGATTTTTATCTAAAAAATAAGATTTTTACAAAACTGGATTAAACGGTTCGATTGAAAACAGGTAAAACTGTTGTTTTTATGGAGGAATGAACCTGAGACATGTAAAAACACATCATTAATGAATGAATACGTCATTAAATTTAGCAATAATATTAAAATATAAATTATTAAATAACAAACGTGGCAAAAATCGTCCGTTAACTTTTATTTTTCTGTAATTGTTTTATTTATTTATTCAATTTTTAATGTATTTATTCAGTTTTACAGTTATTTATTCCCTCATTTATATAATGATAAAGAAGAAACGTATAAAGAATATTTAGAAAAATGAATGAATACATTAAAAATTAAATATGAAAGCAAATACACAAATATGTAGGTTAATATGAAGGCAAATTAAAAAGCCAATATCAATTTATGTCACATTTTATCAATAATTTATGTTTTTTATATTATTTCTGGTACATTTAATGAGCCTGTGAATGTTCTCATGTGTTCAGGTCGTCGTTCTCCTCAAAGCAACTTCAGTCCAAAGCAACTGGACTTGTTTCTTTGTCAGGAAGACGTTTCACCTCTCATCCAAGAGGCTTCATCAGTTCATGTACACATCTGACCAGGACCAGGACCAGGACCAGGACCAGGATCAGGACCAGGCTCAGGCTTGGACCAGGACCAGGACCAGGCTGGGACTGGACCAGGACCAGGACCAGGACCAGGCTGGGACAGGACCAGGACCAGGACCAGGACCAGGCTGGGACTGGTCCAACTAACTGGTGTGGAGATCCAGGTATTTAACCTCTCACAAGGCCGATGATGTCACTGAAACCCTTTGTGCTCCAAGTGCCAACGACCGTCGTTGGAGTGACAGTCGTTGGTGGGAAGTAGGTCTGGACTTGGTCAGTGCTCTATTGAGTCTGAACGACCGTCGTTAGAGTCACAGTGTTTGGTGGGAAGTTGGTTTCGACTTTGTTAGTGCTGGTCCAGTCCCAGCCTGGTCCTCGTCCTGTCGTTAGTGGAAGTAGTTCTGGACTTGGTTAGTGCTCTATTGAGTCTTAACGACAGTTTACAAACAACTGTTCACAAACGTCCTCCTGTGACTCCAACGACTGTCGTTGGCACTTGGAGCACAAAGGGTTCCAGTGACATCAAACCAGATAGTTGGACCAGCCTGGTCCTGGTCCTGGTCCAGTCCCAGCCTGGTCCTGGTCCTGGTCCTGGTCCAGTCCCAGCCTAGTCCTGGTCCTGGTCCTGGTCCTGGTCCTGGTCAGATGCGTACATGAACTGATGAAGCCTCTTGGATGAGAGGTGAAACGTCTTCCTGACAAATAACCAAGTCCAGTTGCTTTGAGGACACATTTAACGGCATATATTCATTCATGGATGCATTTTTTATTCTGTCGCAGGTTCAGTTCCTCCGTAGTTTTACATGTTTTGAACATAGAAATAGAAAAAAAGACCCAGTTTCCTTATTGTGCGGTTGTTTATAGGAATTAAAACCGAATAAACGGACCCTTTAAGGGGAGACACAGGTGAACAGGAAGTGAATATCACCATGAATCTTCCTCCGTTCATTACTGACATTAAGACCATTATTATTAAATGACAGGTTTTGTGAAATGTTCAGTTTAAATATGCAAACGAGGCGTAATCTGATGTTAACGTTTGGTGAATTTAGGAGAAATCTTCTGACACAAACAGACAAAGTGTCGTCACATAAACGTTTGACGTGTCGAGGACGAGGAAAAGAGCAAAACTTCACATTTCCGCCCGTTCGTCTCAACTTAAACTGATAAAAACCAACAAAAACGACAGGAACGAGAAGTGAAAGGTCACAAACTTTACATTTCTGTGCAGCTGAAATCATCCAAACAACAAAAAAGACCCAAAAAACAGCATTTTCTTACAAAAGCAGGGCAGAACTTTGTGCTAGTTTGAGAATAAACAGATAAACGTATGAATAAAGACGCCACAGAGTCCACGATGTGACTCTGTGTGGTGCGTTTGGTGCGTGGTGACGCGACGTGGCACTGAAACACTAAATATAGAATGACCCCGCGGAGTCATTCTTGCTTCAGAGGCACGATGAATGGACGTCTACAGGGATATGTCACCGTTTTATACCTAAATATGGCGACGATTGGAGTCTGCGCCGCAAGATCGTTCAGAATATATAATCCGACGGGCTAGCAGAAGGTTAGCATTAGTAACTGTAATACGATAAGATTAATACGTAATAATAAGAGTAGTGTGTTTGGTTCACCTTGTGACTGTAACAGCGTCCACACCGGGCTTCAATCCAGGGAGCGCTTGTTTAAACCAAGCCCCGCCCCCCAGAGAGCGACTTCCTGTTTGAGCGTCAGTTCTCTGAGTGTCCACTAGGGGCAGGTTTCATGTTAAACAGGCCGTTTTCACAGCATCATTAAACCTGTTTAAGGACAAAAGAACATTCTAGTCTGTATGTTTAGGTCATATCTCCATGACAACACTGAGGGGGAGGGGCTAGTTTTTATTTTATTGGAGGTTAAAGTTTATGAATCATTAGGGGCGTGGCCTCTTGAGTGACAGCTAGCCTCTGGCCCTCACTTCTCCTCGGAGGGAAACGTCAGCCAGATAGACGTACGCCCCTCCCCCCCAACGTCACATACATGCCCTTTTTTGGTCAGAGGAAATGAGGCGGAGTCAATATCTGACAAGATGGAGACTCCAGTAGGTGAGGACAAAGTTGAGTGAACGGACCTGACAGAGACGCTACGTCCGTTTTTTATACAGTCTGCGGTCCCAAAGTGTTAGCTTTTGATTAAATATTCGCTAATCTGGAGCAACACGAGGGTCGTGTTTTACAGTCTACGGGCATGAGACCCGAGAGATGCGTGAGGCCCGAGAGATGCGTGAGGCCCGAGAGATGCGTGAGGCCCGAGAGATGCGTGAGGCCCGAGAGATGCGTGAGGCCCGAGAGATGCGTGAGGCCCTAGAGACGCGTGAGGCCCGAGAGCCGCGTGAGGCCCGAGAGATGCGTGAGGCCCGAGTGCGGCCCAAGAGATGCGTGAGGCCCGAGAGATGCGTGAGGCCGAGAGCCGCGTGAGGCCCTAGAGACGCGTGAGGCCTGAGAGACGTTTGAGGCCCGAGAGTCGCGTGAGCCCTAGAGATGCGTGAGGTCCTTCAGATGCGTGAGGCCAGGGAGATGCGTGAGGCCCTAGAGATGCGTGAGGCCCGAGAGTCGCGTGAGGCCAGAGAGATGCGTGATGCCCGGGAGATGCGTGAGGCCCCAGAGATGCGTGAGGCCAGGGAGCCGCATGAGGCCCACGAGCCGCGGGTTCAAGACCCCTGAACTAAAGGAACAATCCGGTTGCATTAACCTGTGAAAGCGTTCAAACCTTGCGTTGCAGCCCGGTGTGGAGGCTCTTTCATAACGTCCGCCTGCCTCTGAAGGTGCTTGAACATGCTATAACTGTAAAAACCTGCGTGTGTAGATAATAATAATAATCTGTCGTCAGATATGAACGTTCAGCATCAGTGTGGCGCTAACTCTAAAGCAGTAGATGCTGTGTCGGCCTATACGTGGTCCTCTCTAAGCCTCTAAGCTCTCTTTGTTGCAGGAAGTGGTGCACGCGCCTCACGTCCTCCCAGAATGCAGTGGTGCTGGAGTTTGTGTTCGTTACTTTCGTTATGATTTGAGTTTCTTGCCGTGGACGAGATTTAGATTAAAAAGCAAGTTATTAAAAAGTTCTATTTATTAAAGTTGAATCATCATAAAAAAGTGTGTTTGAACTGATATTTGGACGTCTGGTGTTGAGTGACGTTGAGCTGTGAAAAGAGTTACAAACAGTGGTCACGTTTATTATTTATGATTATTAAAACAGTCTCAGATGGGTTATTGATTGATTGATTTGATGTACTTTTAATTTTATTATATTATATTTACTAATTCATCAGTACGGAGGCGTAAATCTGCCAAAATCTAGAATAAATACATCAATAAATACGTAAATATTCCATTAAATGCACCAAAAATAATATTTAAAGGCATTAAACAATTCTTAAAATGTTTCATAGATTTCTTTCTATTTTTTATTTATTTATTTTAAATTAACCTTTAAATGTATTGATTCAGTTTTATTTATTTATTCCTGTTTTATAATTATTTAAAAAAACATTTTTATACTTATTTGCATAATTAACAAGAAATGCATGAATATCATTTATTTAATATTATATTTAATTATGATTTAATTACATCTGAAACATAAAGTAGGTTTAGACCACACTTGAATTATTAACGTTTTGCAAAATATATGTAATGCAAGTAGTAAATATGTAATTATATAATTTATACAATTAAATAAAAATAAATATAGAAAATAATACGAAAAATAAATATTTAAAAAAATATATTACATTAAAACAATAAATAATAAATTAACAAAAGAGAAAATTAAATAAGAGGGTAAATAAATAGATAAATAAATAAATAAATAATAAAGAAGCCAATTAAAACAAAAGAAATAATAATTATTTCACACGTTATCAATTCATTAATACTCTTATTTTAGATATTATTTTGGTGCATTTAATGCCATATAAATTCATTTATCGAGTCATTACTTTATTTTTGATTTTGGCAGATTCAGTCCTCCGTACGTCAGGACTTTAATTACCTGCAGGGGTATAATTTAATTTCTTATTACCGTATTCTCCGCACTATAAGTTGCACCTAAAAACCTTCAAATGTCTCCAAAGCCGACAGTGCTCCTTATAACCCGGTGCTCCTTATATATGGACCAATATTGAGCCACAACAGGTCTCCAACTACGGTGAGCAGCCGCCGACTCTATTTTCCCCCGTAGAAGAAGTAACGCGCGGTGCATGTTGAGATATACGACTGCGTGAAGCGTGCCGTTTCATTTCCATGTGTGTGTTTGTGTAAAGAGCCCAAAATGGCTCCTGTTAAGAGACACGCTTACGACGCAGAGTTTACACTCAAGGCCATTAGTCACGCAGTAGAACACGGGAACAGAGCAGCAGCCAGAGAGTTGAACATGAACCAATCAATGGTGCCGAAGTGGAGGAAGCAACAAGACGACCTGCGCCGTGTAAAGAAGACTCAACAGAGTTTAGAGGGAACAGAGCGAGACGGCTGCAGCTGGAGGACAAACTCCAACAGTGGGTTGTTGAACAGAGAGCAGCAGGTAGAAGAGTCCGTACGATCACTGTTCCACTGAAGGCAACAGCGCTAGCACGATACTGTCCAGCTGCAGACCCGGAGCACGAGCCCCTCACTTGACACAAGCCCCTCACTTGACACACGCCCCTTCACTCGACACAAGCCCCTCACTTGTCACAAGCCCCTCATTTGTCACAAGCCCCTTGCTTGACGGAAGTGATGCAAACGTTTCTTTTTCAAGTGAGGGGCCCGTGCTCCGGGTCTGCAGCTGGATGCTCCTCGCGCTAGCACGCAAACTTAACATCAATTAATTTAGAGGCGGCCCTTAACGTAACCCCAGCCTCGACTGTAGCGTCTGTTCTATGCGCCTTATAACGCGGTGCGCCTTATAGTGCGGAAAATACGGTATATTCTTCAAATGCTGGAAACATCATTATTTCCATGTTATATATTTAGTTTCATTGCATTTCCAGGATTTTCTGCACAGAAACAGGAGATTTCAGACGCGGTGAAGTGAAATAAAACTACAGACTTTTATATTTCCTGCTTCTAAACTGAATTTATTTTATGTTTATTACATAAACCCCCTAAAAAGTCTGATGTGTAGGAGCCAGGTGGTGGAGTTTGGCACATAGAACATTGTAATATAGTGTAATTGAAAGTGCATTAATCAGAAATACGGTTCATTTAAAATGTTTTCTTAATAAATTGATAATAAAAATCGTTTGTTTCAGGCAGTGATGAACTGAACTCAGCGAACGCGGTGAATCAAAGACGCACAGGTGGTTAATATCCCTGAATTCATGTGCCAGCAAAGCAGCAGATTTAGTGTTTCAAATTATTATTATTATTATTATTAATATTATTATAATTATTATTTATTAAACTGGAAAAGTCTGTGGTGACAAACAACTTTAGAGCCCAGCGGTGTGAAAACAAAGTCCTCCGCGGGTTCAGAGCAACGTGGGGAAAGCAAAAGTGTTTCGTTACCCAAGTCCCTCTATCCTCTCTCTCACACACACACACACACACACACACACACACACACACACGCATCACACGAACAACACAGAGACAGAAGACTTTCCCACCCTCCACCCGTCGCCCGGCGCCCGCCGCCGTCGCCCCTACAGCGGTGCATCATCATGCAAACCATGCAAAACAACATGAAAATGTCCTCATATAAAAAATAAGTGTTACAAAATGGCATAGCAGGTGTGTGTTTCCATTCAGTCGCTTCTTCTGTTCCTGATATCCTGAACGTCGTCTACACTAAGAATCGCATGCGTCACATGCAGTGCGTCGGCTTTGCAGCGATAAAGCTTTCGGGTGTATATAGTACGTATATATTCGTGTTTTTTTTTAGTTGAGCTAACGTTGAGCTAACGTTGAGCTAACGTTGAGCTGCGCTGTACAGAGTTTTACTTTACAAATCTGTGTTCCCTCGGTTTGTTCTGGGCGCTCTCGGTGCCGTGGCGTTCTCTGTGTGGACGGCGGTCGGTGGGTGAGATCGCCGTCGGCCTCTGAAGGTTGATCACGACCTCGCTCACGACCTCGCAGCGGATCTGACCCACTTTTCCTCAAAAACGGTCCGGAGGCGTGGCTTTGACCCAAACGGTTTTGGGTTTTCCGAGGCATGGGTTGGATTTAAGGTCTCATAGTTGTGGATTTTGCTGCGGTCACACAAGCACCTCTCAGGGTGGCGTGTTCCACACGGCGTCCCCGAACCCCTCCCCTGTGGAAGAGAGCGGCAGGGGCCCCCCGCTGGGCGTGAAGGGGTCTGTGTCCGTGTCTGTCTCCCCCTCTGCAAGGTAGCTAGGTCTGGGTCTCGTCCAGCTGGCGTCCCCGGTCGCCCCCCCAGCTCCCATCGACAAGTCCTCCCCGTCCTCCCGCTCCCCAGAGATGCTGAAGCCGCTCAGCGAGCGCTCCAGCTCCTCGTGGTTCACCGATAGCAGGGAGAGCGGCGACTCGGCCCCCCGCCCCCCTGTGGTCCTGCCCGGCCCCACTGACAAGTCCTGCAGGGAGCTGATGGGCAACACTGTGGGGCGCTCGGTGTAGGTGGGGATGGCAGCTGGAGGGTGGCGTTGGTGGAGGTGTGACAGAGGGGGTTGGCGGTCTGGATGTGCGTGACTTCCACCGGACAACCCCGTCCCCTCGCCACCTCCTCGTCCTCGGCCTGAACACGGATTCACCTTGCTGACGGGCATCTGGTAGGCCATGTGCGGGAACGCCTCAGCGTAGTTGAGGAAAACCCGCCGGACCTCCCCGTTCCCCGCGGGGGCGCAGGTCTCCAGGGTCATGTGGGCGGCGCCGGCAGAGTCCACCTGCAGGTGCTCAGTGTGCTGGATGTGCATGTCCACCAGGAAGTCCAACTTCTTCTCCATGTCCTCCACCTGAGACAGAGACACGTTACTGATCACCGGCTGTTTCTAAGGAAATCACTCCAGAGTTTAATATTCGTAGAATGTTTTTTAACGTTTTTCGCAGATGAGACCGAGTTTCAGAGCCGTAGGAACTCTTTTTGGATGATTAACTCCAGGAAAGAACGTGAACCAGCACCCGGTCCTCAGTTAAATCTCCATCTGAATCAAACTGAGCTGCATTCAGATTCAAATAGTTTAGGACCGTTTAGACGAAGACGATGTAGAGAGGAAACACTAAAGTGGCGTTGCGTTCTCACTCTTTACTCCGCGTGTAGTCGAGCATCTTTGCGGGGAAGTCTGCGTGCACACGGTTACGCAAAAGTGTGTAAATTGGATGTAGTGTGCATGTCAGGTGTGTAGGTGAAGCACTGCCACACAACAGCACCCAGAGCTGGTGCATGCTGGGAAACGTCCTCCTCCTTCTCTCCCTAACAGCGGAGAAGCAGGACGCCGTACAGCGTGACAGGGATCTGCAGCACGGTCTGCAGCCTCCCACCGCCTCGGCTCCACCCAGGACACTTGAATGTCCCACTGATGGAAACAGTCCCACGTGTTTGTTGTTGTTCACCTGAACTCTGCACACGGATGTTACGGAAACACGTACGCCACGAGAGCCAGCGTGAGCAGATCAGAGCTCGCTTTAGTGTTTTTACCTTTACACGCAAACACAACGCTGGAGCAGATCAGAGCTCACTTCAGTGTTTTTACCTTTACACGCAAACACAACGCTGGAGCAGATCAGAGCTCACGTTAGTGTTTTTACCTTTACACGCAAACACAACGCTGGAGCAGATCAGAGCTCACTTTAGTGTTTCTACCTTTACACGCAAACACAACGCTGGAGCAGATCAGAGCTCACTTTAGTGTTTTTACCTTTACACGCAAACACAACGCTGGAGCAGATCAGAGCTCACTTTAGTGTTTTTACCTTTACACGCAAACACAACGCTGGAGCAGATCAGAGCTCACTTTAGTGTTTTTACCTTTACACGCAAACACAACGCTGGAGCAGATCAGAGCTCACTTTAGTGTTTTTACCTTTACACGCAAACACAACGCTGGAGCCTTTAGCATTTCCACTCTGGAGGGGGGTCTAACTCTTTATGTTTTTACATTTACACTCTTTTTTGGGGGTTTAAAGCCCCAAAAACGCTGTCACCGTCTAAACGAAAAAGGCACATCTGATCGAATATTTTGTCGTTTTCACCCGCGGGTGCCTTTGGTACATGAGAACACCTGAACGGTTGTTGCACTCCTCACCTGTCTCTCCACCCTCACAAATCTACCCATCATGCTGAAGTCTTCGGGATCTGGCATGGAGGCGGCTTTGGCGAGGTAGGACTCGTGCCTGGAACACAGACATTTTTAGTCATTTTGCATGTACCTTTGTCAGTTTGCATCCATCTTTAGTCATTTTGCGTCCAATTAGTAATTTAGCATCAATACTTTCTCATTTTACATCTATTTTTAGTCTTTTTGCATCAATGTTTTGTCATTTCGCATCCATTTTTGTCATTTTGTGTCCAATTAAAGTCATTTTGAATCTTTTTTTAGTCATTTTGCATCCATCTTTAGTCATTTTGCGCCTTTTTTTAGTCATTTTGCATCTTTCTTTGTCTTTTGCATCCAATTAAAGTCATTTTGCATCAATACTTTGTCATTTTAAATCTATTTTTGTAATTTTTCAACTTTTTTTAGTCTTTTAGCATGAATGTTTTGTCATTTTGCATCCAATTATCGTCATGCTGCATCTATTTTTGGTCATTTTGCGTCTGCGTTTACTCATCCACAGCCTGTTTTTAGTCCCAGCACCTCAGATCTCACAGTGGAGTTAAAGTCATGTCTTCGGTCACATGGTAAATATGTTAGTTGGTCTTTTTTGGAAAGTCATAAACACAATGACATGGTCCCTGAATGTATCATAGGGACAGATGCACACCCCTAATACAGTACATATGATAAAGAAACACAATACATAGAGTTAGCATTATTTCTTCATCAGTTCAGTATTGCAATATAATCTTATAACTCTGTTCACGATGGGCTCTCTTTGAACAGAGCGACCGTACCTGGGTGACTGACTGGGCGGGTAGGCAAAGGGCGTTTTCTGAGTCTTCTTCTTCGGGGTCAGGGGGGGTCCAGGGGCCAGGATCATGTCGATCCTTAAAGGAAGAGAAACAGGAATGAGTTTGAAGGCTGAAGACATATTTCCTTCACTCAAACACACCCTCCCCTCGTCTGCAGTCCGGTCGCTGACCTTGTCTGGAGGTATTTGATTCTACAGAGCATGTCCAGGTGTCCGGCAGAGTACTGCTCGATCACGTCTTTGACGTCGTATGGCCTCAGAGTTTCCTTAAACCGCTTCTTGTTCAAGAGGAATTGCATGATCCTGTGAGACAAAGAGGTTCAGTCAGCAAAGTTGGCAAAACAAGAAGAAGAAGAAGAAGAAGAATTACTTTATTAAAATAAAGGGGAAATTCAATTTTTTCACTCTGTTATTATTCAGGTTACACACACACACACACACACACACACACACACTCACACACACACTCACACACACACACACACACACACACACACACACACACACACACACACACAAACACAGGACCTATATACATGCAATTAATGTAGAGATGTCAGAGCGAGGGGGCTGCCAGTGACCGGCGCCCCGAGCAGTTGAAGGTTCGGTGCCTTGCTCAACAGCACCTCTGCAGTGCCCAGGAGATGAACTGGCACCTCTTCAGCCACCAGTCCACGCTCCATTCATGGTCCACACAGGGACTCGATCCTGCGACCCTCCAGTTCCCAGGACTGACCTACTGCCGCCCCAAAACAATGGCATCTCAATACCTTTAAATAAAAACTGTGGGTTTGTTTAAAACTTATCTTTTTTAACTTGCATTGATTTGGTTTTTATTAGGAACAACTCAAATGAGTATTGTGATGAAATAAACCCAGAGGACATCCAGGGTTTCCCCCAGAACTTTAAAGCTTAGCCTTGACTAACGTCTTGACGATATGAGCGTTATTCCAAACCATGACCAGAACGCATTACGAAACCAAAAAAATCTAGTACACCTCTGAAATATCTGCCTCCGAACCGCGTGAAGCGTCCGAACAGCGGCGCGTTCCCTTCACAGCCTCCACGCTCCGTACCGTAGTTGGGAGCGAGCTGGTCTCGTCCTGATCACTCGGCTCTTAAAGGCACTTTGTTCTGCGAGCGCTCGGCTGGAGTATTGACGCATTACTGTTACGTACACACGATAGACTCAGACTGATTACCGCACTACACTTTTGTTTACACGACAAGAACTAGGGACAGTCCGACACATCTTATCAGCTGATGTGAGCTGATGCGTTTTCATTTTCCCGTCATTATTCACAAACAGGCGTCCACAGGCAGCTCCCTGTTGCTGGAGACGCCTTTTTTAAGTTCAATAAATGAGTGCGCCCTTTGTTAGAGCAGGACCTTCACACTTCACACACTTATTTCTGGGAGCAAAGACTCTGGTTTGCACTCCCCACACAACTTTTGTTGTACCTAGGATCAAACCCGTCATCTTTCCGTTCTCTAAAAAGTCAAATCAAACCTGGCGTCCACCCTGCCACCCACTGAGCTCCACCTTTTGTCCCACTTTGAGTCGACTTGAACTCTCTGCGGATTCAGCGGCTGCTGCACGAGGTTTCTGTTTGTTATTAAAGTCTTGGCTCCTGAAACTAAAACCCGACAGGTCTGAGAATCCCATTCAGACCTGAAAGAATGGCGTGGAAGGAAGCAGCACTTTCACAGGGTTAATCACTCATCTCACAGGTGCTCACACTAGATTGAGTTCATGCATTATGTCAGCTGTGTGGCCTGTAGGTTTACCAGCACACTGTCCTGTGAGCGTGAGTGAGGTCACCCTGCTGCATCCACGACCATAGTTTTATGAACCAATCCCACCGTGTATGTAGCATTTCAAACTGCCAAGAAATAAACTTTAAATGCTTTCTCAGATATTAAATCGTGCTTTGAATAACCATTTTTAAAAGGACGACACGGTGGTGTAGTGGTTAGCACCGTCGCCTCACAGCAAGAAGGGGGGCCCTTCTGTGTGGAGTTTGCATGTTGTCCCCGTGTCTGCGTGGGTTTTCTCCGGGTTCTCCGGTTTCCTCCCACAGTCCAAAGACGTGCAGGTGTTCGGTTCATTGATGACTCTAAATCACCCGTAGGTGTGAATGGTTGTCTGTCTCTGTTCGTCTCTATGTGTCCTGTGATAGACTGGCGTCCTGTCCAGGGTGGACCCCGCCTCACGCCCGATGTCAGCTGGGATCGGCTCCAGCCCCCCGCGACCCCGACAGGGACAAGAGGCTGAAGATGGATGTTTTCGAACAGGATGTACCAAAAACAAATTTAAGTTAAGATTTGGTGTAAAGTTAGGCAATTGATTCCCAACATGTGAGTACTTGGAAAGATCGTGGCGCAGCTTAACTAATAAAAAATATTTGAAATTATGATTTGATTAAAATAATGTCAGCTTTAACACTTATGTGGGTGCAAACTCGTTAGAAAGGAAGCACAGAAGTTTAGACAGTTAGTTAATCGATAAATCTCATCTCATCTCATCTTCAGCCTCTTATCCTGGATCTGGTCTCGGCGGCAGCAGCTCCAGCAGGGGACCCCAAACTTCCCTTTCCCGGGCCACATTAACCAGCTCTAACTGGGGGATCCTGAGGCGTTCCCAGGCCAGTGTGGAGATCTAATCTCTCCACTTGGTCCTGGGTCTTCCCCGAGGCCTCCTCCCAGCTGGACGTGCCTGGAACACCTCCCTAGGGAGGCGCCCAGGGTTCATCCTTACCAGATGATCCTGAACCACCTCAACTGGCTCCTTTCAACGCAAAGGAGCAGCGGCTCTACTCCGAGTTCCTCACGGATGCTGAACTTCTCCCCCTCTCTCTAAGGGAGACTCCAGACCCCCTCCTGAGGAAACACATTTCAGACGCTTGGACCTGGACCTGGTTCTTTGGGTCCTGACCCAGCTTTCAGGACCACAGGTGAGGGGAGGAACCAAGATAGACCGGTAGATCGAGAGCTTTGCCTTCAGGCTCAGCTCTCTTTTCGTGCGGTAGAGCGACTGCAACCCTGCCCCCGCTGCTCCAGCTAAAGTTCCTGACCTGACTGCTCTGATGACCAGTTTCAGTGTGGGGATCATCTCCTCCATGAGGATGTCCGGGGGGAAGCCCCGCTCCTCTAAGGCTGGTTCTCCCAGGGCTCCAGAATCTGACGGAGAAAAACCACAAACAAACACTGATGCAAGAACTGTCCGTAAGACAAAACGTAGTCAGTCAATACGTTGACGACACCGCCCAAAATGTGAGAAACACAGTTCAAGATCATGAACAACATCAATCCTTTCAAAGAATTACTGAGGCTGTGCTTTAATATTGATGATAATATGTGTTCACTCTGGGAAAGTGAAATTAAGACAACAGGCCATATATGTTTTTATCATGCAGGGTAACACAGATATTTTGGCTCGATCCAAATCCTCGATCCACGATTGGATCAAAGTAACGTATTCTCCGCACTATAAGTTGCACCTAAAAACCTTCACATGTCTCCAAAGCCGACAGTGCTCCTTATAATCCGGTGCTCCTTATACTGTATATGGACCAATATTGAGCCACAACAGGTCTCCAACTACGGTGAGCAGCCGCCGACTCTATTTCCCCCGTGCATGTTGAGATATACGACTGCGTGAAGCGTGCCGTTTCATTTCCATGTGTGTGTTTGTGTAAAGAGCCCAAAATGGCTCCTGTTAACCCTCCTGTTGTCCTCATTTTCTGTATACACCCCGTGTCCTCCGGGTCAAAATGACCCGTCTTCACTAAACCCCTAATATAAGCAGCTTAATTGAATTTAAAGACCAAATTTCATCTTGCTTGAAGAAACAACTTGTCATTCACCACAAAGTGTGTGAATAACTGAGTTTTCCCTCTTCACTTCATTTCTATAGCTTAAGAAAAGAAAAAAAATGTGCAAAAATGAGTTTTGAATGCATTTTTATTCATCCCAATGACTCAGTGTCTTTCTTTTCTTTCTCCAGTGAACAATTGAAGACAATGTATAATACAAGATATGAAAAATAACATAACCAATTCAACTAATGCAAGTGTGCAGCCTTTGCAGATGTATTTCTTACACCTGCAGCACACAGTCTGTGTTTTACAGTCCTTCTTTTGAGGGCAGAACTCACATCCCTTCCTCTTACTTGCCCTAGCTGGGGAAGTGGCTGTGGTAGCTGGATCCTCAGGTTAATCAGGAGCTCCTGCACTCTGAATAGCTTTGACTACTGCTGCTGAGGCTTCTGTGCGGGGGACATGCTTCCTTCTTTCAATGAGTGGAATTACAAGTGCCTTTCCCAGCTGCTGCAGGAACACCCTCCTCTTGTTCTGCTTATGAGACATCCAGGTCGGGTTGATCTAGGATCTAGTAGGAGGAAACATCAATGATGTTGTGGAAGATTACCAGGAGCCAGCGGGCAGTCAGGTGGGAGCTCAGGCTTGTTCTTTCGAACTGTACCAACCATGGTGATCTTCCTCTTCAGGAGCTGCTGTCCGAGTTCATAAGATGTGAAGAAACTGTCACATGTCAGATTGTGACCCCTCAGTCTCTCTGTCACATCAAACAAAACTCGCATCCCCTGGTTCTTCTCTGGGCGTCCACTGGTCGGCTTCCCGGTATAGACTTGCATTTTCCAAGCATAGCTTGATTTGGCATCGCAAGCCACCACAGACTTGATCCCATATTTTGCTGGCTTGCTCTTTTTCTATTGCTGGTGTGATAAACCGGTAGAGTGTAGAGACAATGTCATGGGCATGAGAAACGGCGTACCTTGTGGGTCCTGGGGTCATCTTTATGACGTTTTGTTCTGCGTGCCTGCCGTGTTGGTCATATGCTGCTGAGGACCATGATATGTTGCCATGTCTCTCTTCCAGCTTCAGGGTTTTCTTCTTCTTCTGAAGATGGTTCATCATGCTCTGGGTCCTCCCCATCTTCTTCTTCTGATGCATCCTCCACTTCCTCTTCTGAATCAGAGTCGTCTCGCTCTAGAGCCTCTTCAGCGTTGTAACACACACTCACGGCTTCAGCACAGACAGAATCCGGTGCCCTGTCGTCTGCAGCACCTTTATAATCTCTGCAGTCTGCGATAACACCTGTGTGTTGTTTACGTCTGCTACTGTCTCGTTCACGTCTGCTACTCATTGATCTGAGACGGATCAAAGGCACAGCAGTCCATGAGAAGACCCCATGATCTGTCTTGTTACGTCTGCTTCTGATTAAAACAACTCAAACATTGAAACATTCTGTGGTTTGTAAATAACTCTGTGACCTTGAGTTCAACTCTTTGTGCCTCACGGGTCATTTTGACCCCAGGACGACCTTTGGACCTTTTTTTGTTCAGCTCACATGGAAATGTGACTAAAAGCAACATTTCACTTTTTCTACTGTTGGTGCCGATCGAGGAAAAGTCATAAAATTTAAAGTTAAAAAAATATCGTTTAGGGGATTTTTTTTTTTTTTTTTTTACACAGTGGCGTCATTTTGACCCGAAGACAACAGGAGGGTTAAGAGACACGCTTACGACGCAGAGTTTCAACTCAAGGCCATTAGTCACGCATTCGAACACGGGAATAGAGCAGCAGCCAGAGAGTTGAACATGAACCAATCAATGGAAGCAACAAGACGACCTCCCCTGACTGTGTTGTTGACGTTCCCTTTAGAGCAGCTCCATCTAATGGATGCAGAACGTAACCCCAGCCTCCACTGTAGCGTCTGTTCTATGCTCCTTATAATGTGGTGACCCTTATATATGAAAACAGTTTCAAAATAAGACGTTCATTAAAGGTGCTCCTTATAATGCGGAAAATACGCTAAATAACTCCTCATTTTCAGCTTCTATCTCTAAAGACAGGGTTAATTAAAAAAGGGTGGAATCAAATAAGTTTATTCTTCTTCCCGCTCCTTTTCACATATGTAAACAGAATTTATATTTTTCAGTTTACTTTGTTATTGTACAATTTATTTTTCCTTTTCTTTATGACTGCCCATATGATCATTTTGTTTTGCCACATAAAAACCAAAAAAAACTTCACATTGGGTTTGATTTATTCTGAAATCATCCCCAGATTTAAATTTTTTCCTGAATGAATTTAAAATATATGTAAAATGTTTAAAGTTGGTACAAATGGAAGGAAAGCACAAACATCGTAAGACTTTCTTAAACACTTCCCCACTGGGTCTGCTCACTCCCCTTGTATGGACGGTTTGCTTTACTTTAATGTAATTTATTCATTTAAATGGGATTTTTTATTTATTTTTAACCTTCCTATCGATGTTAAAATGTTATTCAACATCATTATCAATAGCACTTCCTCTGTAATCCATGGTTGTACCAATGTATCTGCTGCCATGTTTAGTTTTTTTTCCATTAAGTAATTAAAACCCTGACACTTTCACATCAAACCCGACGTTTTGTTGTCTCATGACCGCGGTCTGTACTGTCCGTACCTTCAGAGCTCTGGCGGAGCGTGTAGGCCTTCATGCGGAAGGCGGTGCGGAAGCGTTCCCGGTTACTGAAGCCGGCAGGTTTGGGCTCCTTGGAGGGACTTTCCTCGATGGAGTCGGCGTGACCCGTGAGCCTCTTGCCCGTCCCAATCGATGGCCGTGCGTTGGGAAGACGGACTCGCTCAAGTAAACTCAGTTTTTGGCTAAAATGGAAGAGAAGAGAAGAGAAGAGACACCGTATTGAGGATGAGGAATGAAGTCAAGTTTAAACGTTTTTATGGCCCCAATGGTTAATGTCACTTCTTGTAACACGTGTCCTGTTGGCGATGTTGAGAATCATTGTTTTGAAAGGCATTTAGGATCAAATTAGACTCATTTTCATTGACAAGTTCTTGAGGCTTCACCACTTTTGAACAGCTTTGAACTCAAGATGTAGTTATTAGTTGAAATATTGTAATTTAAATCCTTCTGAATGCACCTGAACATCCTCAAAACGCTCTTTGACCTGCAGGTTGGCACTGGATTTTGTGACTTCCTGCTATTTCTAGGAGCATTTTTTTGTTCCTGCATTCTGAGGACACACCGTACGACACCAGCACCTTCTGAGGGAATCCCTCTCTTAGGGCGCACTCCCACTGTGCCTCCGTCCCGTGCCCCGTGCTTTAGGGTCCTTGTCCCCCCCTCCAGGCCCGTTTGTACTCACACTACCTGGGCCTCGGAGAATGCTTCTTGCTGCCTATACGTCATCACGCCGTAACACGTCACACGCATTGATGACGTCATGGCGATGCGTGGCTTTGTTTCCAGATCTTTCCGTAGACCTCAGAGTTTTTGTGCGTCTTGTCGACTGTTTTTGAATCTTTTCATCGACCAAATCTGCAGTAAACACTCCACCTCCGCATCACACCAACGTGAACCTTTCGCCGCCATTGTTTAAAATGTCCGTGCATGGTCCCTCCTTCTTTTTTCTATGTCCCAACAGGCGCACAGGAAATGACCTCAGAACCGCCGTAGCCCTCGTGCTCGTACACGTGTGCACGCTCATGCTCGTACACGTGTGCACGCTCATGCTCGTACACGTGTGCACGCTCATGCTCGTACACGTGCAAACGTGCTTTATAAAAGCCCACCTCTCCCAAACGGGCCATGGACGGAAACCGGGCCGCTCCTAGACGTGGTACGGTTGCACTCACACTGGTCAAAGGAACTAGACTTTACCCGTATAACCTGTTTGGCCCGGTACGGAAGGACAGTGTAAGTGCGCCCTCAGCTACAACTTTTCTTGAATCTGACTTCCCTCCCACAGAGGAGTTAAGGTCTTCACGGTGTGCTGCCTCGACTTAACAATGCTGCTCTCCTGGCAGGAGGAAGCCTCAAAGAGCTGCGAGAGATCGGTCTCCTTTATTGTCCGACGGCTGACAATATTTGGCAGCACAAAGACAAGAGCTCCCTGGGTAAAATAAGACTCCTGTGTGCCTTGGAGGAGGCAGAGAGGTGGGGTAACCGGAGCCGACAACGGACCCGAACGGGGCCTCTGAAACGTGGAGCGTTCTCAGCGACTTTGCTCCCACAGCGGACACACAATATGAGCCTCTATGTGGCCTCGGGGCAGAATAGGGACGGCAGATTACGGCGCTGAGAGGCTGCAGAATGGGAAGCTTTAAAGGACGAGAGAATCTCTTTCTGGCTGCTCCTCGACGGAATAAAGAGCAGAAAATTACCGGTGATTATCCCGTGGCGCTCTGTAAACGAGGCGACACAACAGGAAAAACAACGATGCTCCTTATCTCCCACAGCCCTGCGTTTTCCCAAGACACAGCCACACATATTGGTTTACACGTACAAAGTTTAAACAGTTAGTATATCGATAAATGGGAGAAATAAATTGCTAAAAGTAGCGAATAAATACTTGTGATACTTTAAATAAATGCATAAACAGTATAAGTAGGTTGCAAAATGGAGAAATGGTTAAAATATGATGGTTAGCTAACGTAAAAGTAGGCTAGTTCATTGTTTGGATAGTTAGCTAAACATAATTAGCTTTAAGCCGGCATTTCACTTTAAAGGGAACGTCTGCTGATATTCTATATTGTTCTTCCTGTCAACAAATCTCATGTTCAGACTTAAACCAACTGGGGCTGACTGGTATATCTTGTGACAGCAGAGTTAAAATCCAAAGTATGTCGGGGCACACGGATAACAGGCATTTCAACGTCAAGTGCGTCTGGATCAAACAGGTTACGTTATGTGTCTTGTTTGACTCCATGACGAAGGGAGGGCCGACTAATCTGCTAGTTTATTGTTTGGATAGTTAGCTAAACGTAATAAGCTTGAAGTAATGGATAAAAGGTTGAAATATTTAGCTAAAAGTAGTCAAACAGTAATCCAGCGCTGGAGATGTAAGGGACAAAGAGTTGAAATAGTTCAATTGAATGCGTAGACTTCCTAAAACGAGGGTTAGCTCCACCTTACTCACTGTACTCACAAAACAAAGCACCAATGGGCTCCTTCCACTGTAATGGACTTTACTATGAGAGGAGCTGGTACAGGGGCCAGTAGGTAAGTCTTTAAAACACTCTTTCACTAACTACGCTGATGACGCTTTGTTGTATGTGTAGGGACTCTTCTCATGCTGCTGCAGAGGTTTGCTGTTATTTTCAGCAGCATTAGTGGTTAAAAAAGACCTTTGAATGCCTTCACCGTGCTGCCCCGAGCTAATCACTGTTAGCCACGTCCGGCTGTTAGCATCTCTCTTAGATTTCTCCGTTAATACACGACTTTTCAGGTTTATTTGATGTATACAAGTGACTGACATTTCAATGCCAAGTGGGTCTGGATCCAACAGGGACGAAGGATCACAGCTTCTTTGTCCGTTATGTGTCTTGTTTGACTCCGTGACGACGGGAGGGACGACTAATCTGACCAAACCGTCTCCACTCCAGAGGTCTGAGACACGTTTTCACGATGATAGCGAGGAAATTGACTCTCAGATGGGATACTATTCTCTCTCAGTGCTGTGCTGATAGACCACACAACACCACAGATAACAGTCAAACACACACACACACACACACACACAAACACACACACACACACACACACACACACACACAGTATAAGTGGCTTATCGGCCTCTTGTTGGACCTGGCAGCGCTGTTGTAGTCTCTGGCCGTTGTCCACCTCTTCGCTCAGAGCAACAAGATAATGTCAGACTGCTAATTTCCCAGCGCTGATCCTACAAGGGAGTTAAAACCCTCTCTAGCCGTCTCCGTCTCTATTTTCTCTACGTCCTTCAGTGTGTCTCTACATCTTTGTCCTTTCCTGTTATCTTTCGTTCCCCGACGCCATTTCATTACCCTTAAATTGTCTCTGTGCTTAATATTACAGATAACTACACAAGCACCAGGGCTGCGACTCATAAACGTAATATAAAGATGCCAGAACATCTGGATCGCCCCCTGGTGGCTGGCTGCAGTACAGGTCACAAACCCTGTCTGTCCCAACTCATCACATACAGCAGTTTTCTCAGGAGCCTTTGGCGTCATTTGTCAACGCCCTTGGTAGCCCTGTGTGTAAAACACATAACGCTCCTGGTCGCGGTTATAAAAATA
Organism: Echiichthys vipera; assembly: GCF_963691815.1. Lineage (NCBI taxonomy): Eukaryota > Metazoa > Chordata > Actinopteri > Perciformes > Trachinidae > Echiichthys > Echiichthys vipera. The sequence goes on along the minus strand of NC_139840.1, from coordinate 1,692,246 downwards.
CGGGGAACAAGTTCTTTGTGAAGTCACATTAAACTACCTGGTTATGTTCTGGCATCAACGCCACATGGTTATGGTTAAAGCTGCAGTCAGCAAGTCTGGCAGATCAAGTTGACTTGAAATTTAGAAAGTTTACAACTCTCACGCCCCTCCCCCTCTCCCACCGAGCTCCTCCGCTCCCTCCCATCGAGTGCTCGTCAGTGCGCGCTTACCAGATTCCTGTGAATGCGCCCGTGTCTTCTCTCATCAATAAACAGCATGGAGTACACGCTACATGGAGGTAGAGTGGCTAACTTACTCATAGATAGCAACTGCTAACGTCATTTAGCGTATGCTAGCTTGAGGCTTGTGCCTGTGACAGGATGATACGGGCACCGTGGATTTCTGCAAAACAAACAACAGGAACTCCGTGCAACAGACTCTAGGTGCACGTTTTTTTGTGCCGGATGATTTGTTTTGTTCTATTGGAGCTGAGTGTCGGCTTCAGTGAATATGATCAAACAAATGTTACCGACTGAGGTGTTGAGTAAAGATAAAGGGGCCGTCCACACGAACACAGGTACTTTTCATCATCCTTTCATCCACACGTAACCGCAGCTGGATCGCTGAGTCCAGGGTGAACTTTTTGGAAAAGTCCAGTTTCAGGTGTCGACAGGAAAACCGAGGAAAACAGCGATTTCTTGTCGACATTGTTTGACGTCACACGGTGCAACGGTGCAACGGTTAACGGTCATTTGTATCCATGGAGACTTGTGGAGCGCTCTAGACGTGACCAGCTGACGGAGGCGGATTTTGCGGTTTCATGTGGACGGTGATTTTACTAGCCCTAAGGTAGGGTTATAATAAGTACCAGAAGATGCACAGGACATTAACCAGGAGCGACATGAACCGTGGTCCCCTGAGTGAAGGTCCAAAGTGAAAGTTTGGCACTCTTAATCCTGGAGCACTTGCTCATAGCGTCTAGTATCACCGCGGATGGGTTTACTGTTGGTGCATGTGATAAAGGGCTGTGACAAAATGGTGGTTTTTGGGAATAAAGCCACAAATCTTTAAAAAACAAAGAACTATTAGCAACTATGAATTAGAAACAATAGCGTCTTTGAACATTAAAACCTGGACAAATAAAACCAACACTGCGTGCGTGGACTGAGACTCCTACGTGTCTTTTCTGACCCTTTAAAGTTCAGTCAACAAACCAAACACTGTTGTCGTAGTGTCTGTACGAACTCCCCTGCCCTCTCTCTCTATCGGGGCTCCTGCTGTTGATGCTCTGTAGCTTTTAGCAGCAGTAACTTGATCCGGATTGTCGAGGCCAAGAGGCGTCGGAGCAGAACGCTCCAATGTAATGAGGCTATGTAGGAACCAGAGACCAACGGTCCGACGCGGAGAGGGAGGGAGCGACAGAGATGTGAAGGCTTTATGTCGATCACGCACACCTCAACTGGACCGGGGAGTTTTTTCACTTCTCTCAAGAGTTGGTGAACAGGCAACAGGACGAGAACCAGGACACAAAAAGACCTTGGTGTCTAAAAATCAGGCGGGGACAGCGGGTAGCAAAAGGCAAGGTGGCTCGTGCGTCTGGCCGTTCAACTGTAAACCCGTCCGCGGTGACACTAGACCAGGGGTGGGCAATTCTGGTCCTGGAGAGCCACTGTGCTGCATGTTTTAGGTTCCTCCCTACCCTCACACACCTGAGTCTAACAATAACCAAACTGTGACGAGCATCAGCTGCTTGATAATGAGCACATCATTAGACTCAGGTGTGTTAGAGCAGAGAGGAACCTAAAACATGCAGGACAGTGGCTCCAGGAGCAGAGAGAAACCTAAAACACGCAGGATAGTGGCTCCAGGAGCAGAGAGAAACCTAAAACACGCAGGACAGTGGCTCCAGGAGCAGAGAGAAACCTAAAACATGCAGGACAGTGGCTCCAGGAGCAGAGAGAAACTAAAACATGCAGGACAGTGGCTCCAGGAGCAGAGAGAAATCTAAAACACGCAGGACAGTGGCTCCAGGAGCAGAGAGAAACCTAAAACATGCAGGACAGTGGCTCCAGGAGCAGAGAGAAACCTAAAACATGCAGGATAGTGGCTCCAGGAGCAGAGAGAAACCTAAAAAATGCAGGACAGTGGCTCCAGGAGCAGAGAGAAACCTAAAACACGCAGGACAGTGGCTCCAGGAGCAGAGAGAAACCTAAAACACGCAGGACAGTGGCTCCAGGAGCAGAGAGAAACCTAAAACATGCAGGACAGTGGCTCCAGGAGCAGAGAGAAACTAAAACATGCAGGACAGTGGCTCCAGGAGCAGAGAGAAACCTAAAACATGCAGGACAGTGGCTCCAGGAGCAGAGAGAAACCTAAAACACGCAGGACAGTGGCTCCAGGAGCAGAGAGAAACCTAAAACACGCAGGATAGTGGCTCCAGGAGCAGAGAGAAACTAAAACATGCAGGACAGTGGCTCCAGGAGCAGAGAGAAACCTAAAACATGCAGGACAGTGGCTCCAGGAGCAGAGAGAAACCTAAAACACGCAGGACAGTGGCTCCAGGAGCAGAGAGAAACCTAAAACACGCAGGACAGTGGCTCCAGGAGCAGAGAGAAACCTAAAACACGCAGGATAGTGGCTCCAGGAGCAGAGAGAAACTAAAACATGCAGGACAGTGGCTCCAGGAGCAGAGAGAAACCTAAAACATGCAGGACAGTGGCTCCAGGAGCAGAGAGAAACCTAAAACACGCAGGACAGTGGCTCCAGGAGCAGAGAGAAACCTAAAACACGCAGGATAGTGGCCCTCCAGGACCAGAAATGCCTACCCCTGCACTCAACGCTCAGAGCAAGAGCTCCAGGATTAGGCCAGACTTCAAGTAAAGAGGCAGGTTGCGGTGTCAAACCCACAGCGGACTTTCACCATGGCGACTGGGCTTCGAGTCCCATGCGTCACGGCGTAACGTAACGTCAAACATAACCACTGCGAGTTCACAAACTCTTTCTATGGGCTTTTAAATGAATCAAATCCAAGTTTGATCCCATATGAAATGACCCTGTCACGGCTTCAGGCTGTATTTAAAGTTCCTCTGGACACGGCTCAGATGTTCAGTCACACCAGAAATAACCGTGTATTGATTACTCTGCAATAAACGTACATCCTTTCAGCAGCTTATGAGGATGAGACACATTTCTTTCACAAGTCGGTGACATTTTCACGACATGTTTGGCTTCAGAGACTCGTTAAAATCCCTCCACACGACGGAGAAAAAGAGACAACCATCAAAACCCAAAGAGCCCCGCCTGGGCCCTAATTACTCCATCTGAACCGTCATTCATAATTGAAACAAAACTAATGGACTCACTAATAGGTTTCTAGGAAAAATCTCTCCAAATGCCATCGAAGTAGAAGGCAGCGCGATAAAAGAGCGGGGGGAGCTGGAGCTTTATATCGTCATTCCCATATTTACCACATTAGCCGAGAGATTTATTCGACGTTTGAATTAATATAGGAAGCTATTTAAGAGCGGACAGCGGGGGTATTCTAGGAAACCTTCATTAGTCTTTCCGGCTAATTAAAGCGCCATCAGGCACGGCTCTGTGTGATTAACGGGGCCCCTGCTGGAGATCAAACAACGGTGACCTACCTCGCCATGACCTCCAAGTGATCCTTCCTGTGGACGGGAGAGAGAAAAGTACAGCGGTTAACAACTCGCATTAAATATCCTTCAACAATCTTTAGAAGTCAGAAGACAAACTTAAACACACTTCCACTAAGGTGTGTGTCAAAAATCTATGAAATAAACTCATGCTGGGGCAAAAGATAGAGATTATAAGTCTTAAAGTTTATATGTAAATGAGTCCTCGAGGCAATTTAAGTCCAAAGCAACTGGACTTGGTTATTTGTCAGGAAGACGTTTCACCTCTCATCCAAGAGGCTTCATCAGTTCATGTACACATCTGACCAGGACCAGGACCAGGACCAGGGCCAGGCTGGGACTGGACCAGGACCAGGACCAGGACCAGGACCAGGCTGGGACTGGACCAGGACCAGGACCAGGAACAGGCTGGGACTGGACCAGGACCAGGACCAGGACCAGGACCAGGACCAGGCTGGGACTGGACCAGGACCAGGACCAGGACCAGGCTGGGACTGGACCAGGACCAGGACCAGGACCAGGCTGGGACTGGTCCAACTAACTGGTGTGGAGATCCAGGTATTTAACCTCTCACAAGGTCGATGATGTCACTGGGACCCTTTTTGCTGCGTCGTTAGAGTGACAGTCGTTGGTGGAAGTAGGTCTGGACTTGGTTAGTGCTCTATTGAGTCTTAACGACAGTCGTTGGCGTCACAGGTGGACGTTTGTGAAAAGTTGTTCTTTGAGGACTCCTTGAGTCGTTGACTCCAACGACTGTCGCACGAAGGGTTCCAGTGACATCATCGGCCTTGTGAGAGGTTAAATACCTGGATCTCCACACCAGTTAGTTGGACCAGTCCCAGCCTGGTCCTGGTCCTGGTCCTGGTCCTGGTCCATTCCCAGCCTGGTCCTGGTCCTGGTCCAGTCCCAGCCTGGTCCTGGTCCTGGTCCTGGTCCTGGTCAGATGCGTACATGAACTGATGAAGCCTCTTGGATGAGAGGTGAAACGTCTTCCTGACTAATAACCAAGTCCAGTTGCTTTTGACTGAAATTGCTTTGAGAAGAACGACGACCTGGACACACGAGAACATTCACAGGCTTATATATAAGTATTATTTTTTCTATGTGAGACAGAGAGGTGATGGACTCAGTTTGAAGTGTGTGCTTTTATATGTTCAGCCCGGTCTGTGTGAATGAATGGAACCTGGACTCTGTAAAGCGCCTTAAGCTCTGAGAAAGACGCTTTATAATTCAAAGCCATAATAGTTGTTTTGTGCATAATTATAAAAAGTCCCTGTAAAAGATCCTCCGTGTTTTGACTGGGAAGCCAAATAAAGTCCATCAACCGTGTTAAATCTTCAATAAAGCTTCAGTGTTATTGTTTTTGTTCCTTTGAGTAAGTCGCATCTTTATTCGCTTCAACAAAGAACGAACACAAAACAAAGATCACGTCTCTAAAATGTCCAGCGGTGCGCGGAGGACTGTGAAAGAGGAGCACGCATGCGTTGTCACTCACCTGAAACAGGGAAGAGAGATGATAGTTTCATAAAATCTCCACGTGGCAATAAGGTCTTCCCTGATTGGATTGGTGGAATAATATCGCCAGGCAGACTTGAGGTGAGAAAACAAAACAGCAGAAATAATGTCGCGGTTGAAATGGACACAACAGCTGGAGCGATGGTGCGAGGAGGTTGCTGGTTTCTCACCTGGATGAGCCCGGCGGCCGGATGTCTGCGCTTCTCAAAGTGCTTCTGTCTGTGCTGCTCCTGGACCTTCAGAGCCAGGCCTGAACCCAGAATCCCCTGCAGCAACAAAGCACAGTGAGCCGCACGAATGACCACGACAGCACCGTTCATCACACATATATCTTATTTAGACCTTGAATGCCGCGTACATAATCGTCTAAGGGTGCTTTCACATTAGGACCTGTTGTCTCCATTCAGTTCCCGAGAACGATTGTTTCAAGGAGGCGGAGGTTTCAGTTCCTTCAGTAGACCAGAGCGATCCTTTCGTGGTCATTTACCCCGATATTTTGGACAGAATGGACGTCATCGTGTTTGTTTTGGTAAGTTGTGTTCAGACTTGCATCGTTCCGTGCTCGGGGGCGCCTGAACTGTTCCCGAGATTAACTAAATGATCAGGGACTTTGAAGCCAATCGTGCCCGGTAACGGGCCAGAGTCCCTGGTGTGGAAGCACCTTACATTGAAGACACATGGGGTGCCCGCTAAAACCACTGAGCCATCAGGCGCCCCATGTACAGAGGCTGGAAGTGCTGGACGCAGCAGCCCTGGTTCTCTTTCCTGTCACTCTTCAAACTGTCCTTTGAAACAACGGCATGAAAAGGCCAAAAATATAATCTGAACTGCTCCCCAGATTAACCAAATGATCAAGGACTTTGAGGCCAATCGTGCCTGGTAACGGTCCAGGGTTCCTAGTGTGAAAGCGACCTTTAATTGAAGACACATTTGGGGTGCCCGCTAAAACCACTGAGCCATCAGGCGCCCATGTACAGAGGCTGGAAGTCCTGGGAGCGGCAGCACGGGTTCTGTTTCCTGTCACTTTTCAAACTGTCCTTTGAAACAACGGCATGAAAAGGCCAAAAATATAATCTGAACTGTTGCCCAGATTAACCAAATGATCAGGGACTTTGAGGCCAATCGTGCCCCGTAAAGGTCCAGGGTCCCTAGTGTGAAAGCACCCTTACATTGAAGACACATTTGGGGTGCCCGCTCTAACCACTGAGCCATCAGGCGCCCATGTACAGAGGCTGGAAGTCCTGGGAGCGGCAGCACGGGTTCTGTTTCCTGTCACTTTTCAAACTGTCCTTTGAAACAACGGCATGAAAAGGCCAAAAATATAATCTGAACTGTTCCCAGATTAACCAAATGATCAAGGACTTTGAGGCCAATCGTGCCCCGTAAAGGTCCAGGGTCCCTAGTGTGAAAGCACCCTTACATTGAAGACACATTTTGGGTGCCCGCTCTAACCACTGAGCCATCAGGCGCCCCATGTACAGAGACTGGAAGTCCTGGACGCAGCAGCCCGGGTTCTGTTTCCGGTCACTCTTCGAACTGTCCTTTCAAATAACGGCGTTCTGAGCAGTGTTTGACTTCCATGTGTGGAGGAAACCCACGTGGAACAGAGCATCGGAGATGACGCGCAACGCGTTGTTTCCCGTCGCCCCGCTGTGCCGTTGGAGGTCGGGCGAAATGTGAGCAGTGTGTGCAGATGAACACACACACAAAAGACAAAAATAACAAACACAACATGATTGTACTGTACAGGAACGTGTACCCACTGCAGGCAAAGCGAAGAAGGACACTCCGATCAAAGCAAAGGTGCCGGCTAACAGTCTCCCAGCCCAGGTCTTTGGGGTTTTGTCCCCGTAACCGATGGTGGTCAGAGTGATCTGCAAAGGAGACAAAACACAGGAAAGTTACCAGCCTGAGTCTGCAAGGTTGACGTTAGCATGTAGCTACATAGCTTAGTTAGCAGTGGAATGACTTCGGAGACCATCAGAAATCACCGATGACGTCTTCTAAACCAAAAACTACACAATCAAACATTTCCCCGGCAGGAATCAGATGAAGTTGCAGCTCATGTTCGGACGTTGTGTTAAGAAACTCGTCTGTTACTCGTCTCCGTGACCTTCTGCATCGATCCGCTGAAGGGCGGCTCGGCGTTTCAAAGGGTTACAACATCATCTAGCTGTTGAAGACTGAGTGTGTTGCTCAAGGACACTTCAGACGCTTGCTGTCATAGAACTTGAACTGTGGTTCCCGTGGTTGAAGGACGGTCTCCTTAATGAGGAAACAGTGCTTCCCTGGCTGGGAGGCGTTCATCAGAGCACCCAGCTCTGCCAACACTGGACACCTCCACAGCAAACTGCAGGGGCCTCACTGACGTTTGTACTTCCTGTCTTCCAGATTGGATTCTCCGACATGATATCATGTTGTTCAGCAGCTGACTTTGAAGTTAACGCTCCCCAACGGCACATGAATGCAGCACGACATCAGTGGCTGAAAACTGATAATTGTGTTTTGGCAGGAGTCCCTCGAACGCATCGCTGCCAGAATGTTATTAGTTGATTTATTGCAATCTGTGCGCCGAGCTACGGCCAAATCCACAGCGATCTCTGAGGTTATCTCAACCGACAGGAGGAAATTCAAGCTCGTAGCAAAAACAAATCTAATTCACAAGTCATTTAATAACTTTAAGGGGCGGCTGTGGCTCAGTGGAGGAGTGGGTTGGCCTCCATTTGCGAGATGAGCGGTTCGAGCCCCTGGTCCGCATCTTGAAGTGTCCTTGGGCAAGACACTTAACCCCGAATTGCTCCCCGTGCAGCGCATAGGTGTGTAAATGTGGTGTGAATGGTTACATTAGATTCGATCAGGGGTGTCAAACTCGGGCCCGTGGGCCAAATCTGGCCCGGTGATAATATCCAGGTTCTGTGAGAGCTGGCCCGCGAGTATAAAGCTCATCCAAGTCTACTTTTCTGTTAACACACATGAGCATCCATGCTACCAGTCTCTGCAGACACACTGAATCCACCCCTCCCCAAAAACGCCCCAAAGAAAGATGGAGGACAGGAGCTTTCAGCAGATGATCTGTGTCTGAAGGTAAAGAGCTGTTTGTCACCGTGGCTGTGACCAAAGAATCAAACAGAAGAAACACCACGACAAGAACAAGGAGCTGCACTGGAAAGGTTCAACGTTACACATCTGGAGAGAAGGAACACATGCACATCTGCAGCCTTTTTTTATGTTTTAGTAAAGAAAGATGAAAACTCCACAAAAAAGTGATGAAACAACTAAAAACAGACACAAAACACCACAAAAACGTGACAAAACGACTAAAATAGACGCAAAACCCCCAGAGAAGTGGATTTAAAGGTCGGGACATGATGCGATGTAACGTACCAGCCCCCACCACAGGGCGTCGGCGTAGGTGTCGAAGTCCTGCGGTTTGGGCTGAGCGGTGGGGTTGTCGGGGTCGGACACGTCCATGGAGACGTCGTCCTTCTCCACCAGGTAGACGAGGAAAGACGCCAGGATCAGAGACAGGAAGCCGATGTACCAGGCTGTGATCAGCTCCTACACACACACACACACACACACACACATACACACACACACACACACACACACACACACACACACACACACACACACACACACACACACACACACACACACACACACACACACACACACACACACACACACACACACACACACACACACACACACACACACAAACACACACACACTGTGTTAGAGACCTTGGCCTGTGTGGACCCTGTGTTAGAGACCTTGGCCTGTGTGGACCCTGTGTTAGAGACCTTGGCCTGTGTGGACCCTGTGTTAGAGACCTTGGCCTGTGTGGACCCTGTGTTAGAGACCTTGGCCTGTGTGGACCCTGTTTTAGAGACCTTGGCCTGTGTGGACCCTGTGTTAGAGACCTTGGCCTGTGTGGACCCTGTTTTAGAGACCTTGGCCTGTGTGGACCCTGTGTTAGAGACCTTGGCCTGTGTGGACCCTGTGTTAGAGACCTTGGCCTGTGTGGACCCTGTTTTAGAGACCTTGGCCTGTGTGGACCCTGTTTTAGAGACCTTGGCCTATGTGGACCCTGTGTTAGAGACCTTGGCCTGTGTGGACCCTGCTTTAAAGACCTTGGCCTGTGTGGACCCTGTTTTAGAGACCTTGGCCTGTGTGGACCCTGTTTTAGAGACCTTGGCCTGTGTGGACCCTGTTTTAGAGACCTTGGCCTGTGTGGACCCTGTGTTAGAGACCTTGGTCTGTGTGGACCCTGTTCTAGAGACCTTGGTCTGTGTGGACCCTGTGTTAGAGACCTTGGCCTGTGTGGACCCTGTTTTAGAGACCTTGGCCTGTGTGGACCCTGTTTTAGAGACCTTGGCCTGTGTGGACCCTGTTTTAGAGACCTTGGCCTGTGTGGACCCTGTTTTAGAGACCTTGGCCTGTGTGGACCCTGTGTTAGAGACCTTGGCCTGTGTGGACCCTGTGTTAGAGACCTTGGCCTGTGTGGACCCTGTGTTAGAGACCTTGGCCTGTGTGGACCCTGTTTTAGAGACCTTGGCCTGTGTGGACCCTGTGTTAGAGACCGTGGCCTATGTGGACCCTGTTTTAGAGACCTTGGTTGTAACGTCTGAGGCGTGTTTTGTTTGGTCTAAAGACGTCACACAACCAAGGCTTAGCTCGTTCTGTCTGTGACCTCGTGACCCTGTCTGTGACCTTGTGACCCGGTCTGTGACCATGTGACCCGGTCTGTCTGGATGGGGGGTCTTCTCCTCTAAAAGACCGAGCCCCCGTTGGATCGGGGGTCATTCCTGCTAAACCCTGAGCTTCGTGAGGAAGCACGTAGAAACAGCTGATCGTGTTTGTTGATCTAACACCAGCCGGGTCCGTTCCTACCTTACTGTGAGCGTAGATGGCGGAGCCCAGCAGCTTCCAGGTCCCCCCTCTCCGGTCCATGCGCAGCATCCGCAGGATCTGCAGGAAGCGCAGGCTGCGCAGGGACGTGGCCAGCACATTACCCTGGTTACGCACCGCCACCACCGGCACCGAGGCAATCAGGACAAAGATGTCTGAGACAGAGGAGACACGAGATCCATCAGAGATCCTCCGCGCGAGGCTTTTATCAGCTCCGTAATGAGGCTGACACGACGCAGTCATTACGTCTTCTGTGTGGAACGATGAATGTGGAATTATCTGCTAATGAAAGCTGATTAAACATGAAACACGTCACTGAAAGGCTTTAATAAGATCACGCTGGAACACACGAGGAGCCGCTTCACAGCAGCGACACTGAACATTAAGTTCCCTCGGAGTTTCAGACATGTTACTAAAGTCACAGTGATCTTTATATGTGTGTTTTTAGTCCGTTTACCCAGAATGCAGAGAGGTTTGCGTGCGAACTTGAGCCTCCCCCTCCAGCCTTTGTAGCGACAGCAGCATCCTGCCGCCCAGATCCTCAACGCAAACTCTGCCCCGAAGATGAAGATGGCGAAAGTTTCCTGTTGGAAAAAAAAAACAAAGTAGCAGCATGAGCAGGGAATGGTGGTATTTATATATATTTTTATTTATATATATGAATGCATCCTGACCCAATGGGCCCCTCATCTGTCTACGTAGGAACAAGACACTCAAATTCAGTCTATTTTTAGTCATTTAGCATCTTTTTGTGGTGGTTTTCATCTATTTTTAGTCATTTTGCATCTTTTTGTGGTGGTTTTGCATCTATTTTTAGTCATTTTGCATCTATTTATGGTGGTTTTGCATCTATTTGTAGTCATTTTGCATCTTTTTTTGCTGGTTTTACATCTATTGTTAGTCACTGTAAGTTTCTATGTCGTGATTTTGTTTCTCTCTTTGTTCCTTTTACTTCTATTTTTAATCCTTTTGCAGCTAAATTTCAGTCTGACTTTATGGGCCCCAGGGTTTATGCCCAGTAGACTTGTTCAGTAATCCATCCATGTATATAAACATCTTCACTAGCGTCGCTGCATCTGGGGCTCAGCACCGCTGAAGATGACTGTGATTGGTTTAAAGAAATACAAACACAACTTCTCCGTCCTGAATGAATTCATGCAGCTGGACCAGAATACAGTGAGACTCTACTTCAGCCAGAGAAACCACGTCTCACAGCCTTGTGACGCTGTTCGACCCTGACCTTCACAAACACTGGTCCAGTTAGAGCGCAGAGCTGCGTCTGCACGTATTAAAATCCTGACGTATGTGTCCCTCTCCCTGCTGCAGGTATTCACTGTGTTGTTTTCTTCTTGTTTCCTATCAGATGAACTTTAACCTCCGCACTGGGAAACTGAAGAAAACCTTAGAGCACATGAAGAGGACTCCTCTCACCAGTATGACCAGCCAGTGTGCAGACACCTTCTCGTGCTCCCTGAATGTCGTCAGAATGGCCAGAATCAAACATCCCAGGACGATCAAGAACCTGCAGAGACACAAACAACAACAGCACTTATTACACGACAGCAGCAAACAGGAAAACACATGTTCACTTCTCATGTTCCACTGAGCAGCGTCTCAATGTGGCCACTAGAGGGAGCCGCAGATCCGTGCTGACATCAGACCCGAGGCCTGTGAGGCGGCTTCTGAACGACTGTTTGCATCGACTCTCTCACTGAAATGATACAAATCACACTTTTATGAATGTGTCAGCAGATTTTTGAGCCTTTGAAACCAACAGAAAAGTGTCATTTATGAAGTGAATCCATCGTTTATCAGCGTTACTTTATATATGAAATGTTTACGACCCGTCACTGGACCGGGAGGGTTTCACTCCTCGACTGCGCTCAAGGTCGGGGGAAGTTGCCTCTGCCCCTCTGGAGGGAAACATATTTGTTGCTGAGGTTGCATAAATGCAAGTTACACCAAATTAAATCACAGCGTCGTCCAAACCTGATTACTTTCTGAGTGACGCGCCTCCACAGGACGCACAGACGGGGCGACCCAGAGTCCAAACGAACAACTATACAACTATTTTTAGTCATTTTGCATCTTTTTGTGGTGGTTTTGCATCTATTTTTAGTCATTTTGCATCTTTTTGTGGTGGTTTTGCATCTATTTTTACTCATTTTGCATCTTTTTGAGATGGTTCTGCATCTATTTTTAGTCATTTTGCATCTTTTTGTGGTGGTTTTGCATCTATTTTTAGTCATTTTGCATCTTTTTGTGGTGGTTTTGCATCTATTTTTAGTCATTTTGTGCCTCCACAGGACACAGAGACGGGGCGACCCAGAGTCCCAAACGAAACAACAATATATAATCATTTTTTTATCTTGATTAACACCGGTGCTGCAGTCGCTCTACCGCACCGTTGTGACGAAAAGAGAGCTGAGGAAGGCAAAACTCTGGATCTACCGCTCAGTCCTGGTTCCTACCCTCACCTGTGGTCATGAAAACTGGGTCAGGACCCAAAGAACCAGGTCCAGGTCCAAGCGTGTGAAATGTGTTTCCTCAGGAGGGGGTCTGGAGTCTCCCTTAGAGAGAGGGTGAGAAGTTCAGCATCCGTGAGGAACTCGGAGTAGAGCCGCTGCTCCTTTGCGTTGAAAGGAGCCAGTTGAGGTGGTTCAGGATCATCTGGTCTGGATGAACCCTGGGCGCCTCCCTAGGGAGGTGTTCCAGGCACGTCCAGCTGGGAGGAGGCCTCGGGGAAGACCCAGGACCAGGTGGAGAGATTAGATCTCCACACTGGCCTGGGAACGCCTCAGGATCCCCCAGTTAGAGCTGGTTAATGTGGCCCGGGAAAGGGAAGTTTGGGGTCCCCTGCTGGAGCTGCTGCCCCCGAAACCCGCCCCCGGATAAGAGGCTGAAGATGAGATGAGCTTGTATTCGTAACCGTTGGAAGCCAAAGATATAGCAGATGTCACCTTTAATGCATTAAAATTGTTTTGTTTGTAGTTTTTTGGCTCTTAATTAAGCTGAAAACCGTCTAAAAATGTGTAATTTCCTCTCTCGGTTGCACGACGCAGCCTCCAGGAACGACATCCGGCCTCATCATCATTAAGGAGTTCAGAACCGTCTGAACTCAAACACGTCTGACTTCAGGCGTGAGGCGAAACCCAGAGAACGACATGAAAGTCAAAATATCTTCCTGCAGTCGGAAGTTTGAGCTTCACTGAAAACCTGTTTAAAAAGGTGATATGAGCGTGATCGTGACATCACAACTGCTACACACACACACACACACATGCACACACGCACGCACGCGCACACACACGCACGCACACACACGCACGCACGCACGCAAACACACACACACACACAAACACACACACACACTCAGAGGTAAAAGTAGATAAGTAAATAACAGCTCCCATTCAGTCACACGCACAATCTGGAGGGAGACGCCACCGCAGTGATGGCGGCGCCGCTAGACGCCGAAACACACAACAACGGCCGGATTCGTCTATAAATACCAAACTGCTTCGCTGGCGTAATCTTGTTGTAACAAGCTGAAAAAATAGTTTTCCATGGACGGACTGAAGCAACAGAGAGCGAGCTGCTGCCCACTGAGTCACCAGACGACTTAAGCTAACGTTAGCTCGTAGGGACCATGGGCCCCCGAGCATGGGCAACCCGAGCATGGGCCCCCGACCATTGGCAACCCGACCATCGGCAACCCGACCATGGGCAACCCGACCATGGGCCCCCGACCATGGGCAAGCCAACCATGGGCCCCCGACCATTGGCCCCCGACCATGGGCAACCCGACCATGGGCCCCCGACCATGGGCAAGCCAACCATGGGCCCCCGACCATTGGCCCCCGACCATGGGCAACCAGACCATGGGCCCCCGACCATGGGCAACCCGCCCCCGTTCTCCACAGAGTCGGGCTGCTCTCGTCCAGCTCTGGGGCCGGCTGATCGCTCCGCCCTTTGGCCTCCTTCTGGAACCCTCCCCCTGAATCATTCATGGCCTGTTGCGTTGCCATTAGGCCGCCGCGGTGCTGCACGGGCGTATCACCATGAATATTTTACAGCCTTCAGAGTTTTACATAATTCACCAGGAGGAAATGATAGTGGAGAGCCTTTGATGGCGTCCGGAGCGTCAGTGCGGTACTTCTGGGTCTGAGTCGTCTTCACGTCGTGTGTTTCACCAACACTTCCTGTCCCCGAAAATAAAAAACGGTCATCCAGAGGTCAGAGGTCGTCCTGGAGCGAGCGGAGGAGGTCGGTGTTAACTCGATGTGTTCCAACAGACACTGATCTGCAACACAGGTGGATTCCTGTTGAGCCTCAAACAGTTGGCTTGATGCAACTCACAGAGGGATGTCGACGCACATTAGACCGGACACATTTTGTGGTGGTTTTGCATCTATTTTTAGTCATTTTGCATCTTTTTGTGGTGGTTTTGCATCTATTTTTAGTCATTTTGCATCTTTTTGTGGTGGTTTTGCATCTATTTTTAGTCATTTTGCATCTTTTTGTGGTGGTTTTGCATCTATTTTTAGTCATTTTGCATCTTTTTGTGGTGGTTTTGCATCTATTTTTAGTCATTTTGCATCTTTTTGTGGTGGTTTTGCATCTATTTTTAGTCATTTTGCATCTTTTTGTGCTGGTTTTGCATCTATTTTTAGTCATTTTGCATCTTTTTCTGGTGGTTTTGCATCTATTTTTAGTCATTTTGCATCTTTTTGTGGTGGTTTTGCATCTATTTTTAGTCATTTTGCATCTTTTTGTGCTGGTTTTGCATCTATTTTTAGTCATTTTGCATCTTTTTCTGGTGGTTTTGCATCTATTTTTAGTCATTTTGCATCTTTTTGTGCTGGTTTGCATCTATTTTTAGTCACTTTGCATCTTTTTGTGGTGGTTTTGCATCTATTTTTAGTCACTTTGCATCTTTTTGTGCTGGTTTTGCATCTATTTTTAGTCATTTTGCATCTTTTTGTGGTGGTTTTGCATCTATTTTAAGTCATTTTGCATCTTTTTGTGCTGGTTTTGCATCTATTTTTAGTCATTTTGCATCTTTTTGTGGTGGTTTTGCATCTATTTTTAGTCATTTTGCATCTTTTTGTGCTGGTTTTGCATCTATTTTTAGTCATTTAGCATCTTTTTGTGGTGGTTTTCCATCTATTTTCAGTGCGGGCTGCCTGATGAGGTGTGGTTACTTGTTTATTTTAAGTCTGATAACTAAAGCCAGCTCACCTTTAAGTATTAGAACAGATTATGGTCCGCTGAAACCATGTGACCGTCCTGAGGTGACCCACCGCCATCATCACCACATTAATGTGACGGGTTAGAGTCTGTGATGCTGCTGGAACACTCCATTACCTGCTGCTGCCAAAGTAACGAAGCGTGGGCTTCAGCCTGTGCTCTGATTGGCAATCAAGCCTCTGAGAGAGAGAGAGAGAGAGAGAGAGAGAGAGAGAGAGAGAGAGAGAGAGAGAGAGAGAGAGAGAGGACAGGGGGGCTGTGGGGCTGGACCCGGCGTCTGCGGTGGAATTAGTGAAGTAATGGAGCTTTTTACCAAAGTGGGAGGTCGACAGTGGAGAGACACTCAGGGGGAAATGGTTCCTTTGCCTGCAGCAGGTTATAGATCAGGCTGGGTAATGGTGATTTCCACAACAACAAGAAGCTCCTAATGCAGGGGCGGACTCTGAGACAAAGGGCCCCTGGGGCACAGAGATGTGAGAGGCCCCCTACTCTGTCTACACAGGAACACACAAACTCAACTGGGTCATTTTGCATCTTTTTGTGGTAGTTTTGCATCTAATTTTAGTCATTTTGCATCTTTTTGTGGTGGTTTTGCATCTATTTTTAGTCATTTTGCATCTTTTTATGGTGGCTTTGCATCTAATTTTAGTCATTTTGCATCTTTTTGTGGTGGTTTTGCATCTATTTTTAGTCATTTTGCATCTTTTTGTGGTGGTTTTGCATCTATTTTTAGTCATTTTGCATCTTTTTGTGGTGGTTTTGCATCTATTTTTAGTCATTTTGCATCTTTTTGTGGTGGTTTTGCATCTATATTTAATCATTTTGCATCTTTCTGTGGTGGTTTTGCATCTTTTTATACTTACAGAATCACTTCAATCCTGTTTCCTGTGCCTGAAGGCCAGAAGCTGATTCCACTTCAGTCGGTTCAACTTGAATGTAGCCGTGGAGGATGTTAGTGTTTGTTAAAGGTCATGAGTCGGTAATGATGAGAGCAGCCCACCTGTGCAGCCTCTCTCTCCCCATTAATCCACTTTATATCCCTGTGCCCAGCGGAGCCTCGGCCCCACTGGGCTCCCCGATGGTGTTACCACCCCTGAGGATTCCTAACAACCAATTTGCAGGCGAGATTCAATAAAGAGAGTGCAGACGATGCAATTCTGACAGTTAATTTGCTCGGCGCTATGCAAACAGTGGTGGGAAAAAAGGACAGCGAGCAGCAGCAGCAGCAGCACGGCGTTAATGACTGCAGTCACAAGGACGAGATGAGAGACGGGAGGATCAGCTTCGCACCACGATGACAGCCAGTCGGCACTGAAAACGCCTCGCTGACGTGGTGAAACGGAGCTGATCAGGCCGGGTGTCGGCTGCAGTTTGACAGCTGCACTTTTCTGATTCGCTCAAGAGACTCCGAGTTTTATGAGAGCAGGAGAAAATATATAAAACCGTCATCCACACGATTTAAACACGGACTCAGTGAAAAATAAAGATGGACGTATGAATGAGAAGGCTTCTCCCAACAGGCGACAATGACCTCAGAACCGCCGTAGGCCTCGTGCTCGTACACGTGCGCACGCTCGTGCTCGTACATGTGCAAACGTGCTTTACTAAAGCCCACCTCTCCCGAACGGGCCGTGGACGGCAAGCGTGCCGCTCCTAGACGTGGTACGGTTGCACTCACACTGGTCAAAGGAACCAGACTTTAGCCGTGAAACCTGTTTGGGCACGGGACGGAGGCACAGTCGGAGTGCGCCCTTAAACGTTACTAGATGAACCTGAACCTCTGTGTGTGATATTAATAAAAAAGAAATGACTGGATCGGCCTCATTCATCCGATATCCGATCCAAAGTATCTAATTATTGGGTCTCTGTAAATCATAAATAAGTCACATAGTGTGGTCTGGAACTTCATGTAATGTGTCTTGAGATAACTTTTGTTATGATTTGGCACTATTCATTCATTCATTCATCTTCAGCCTCTTGTCCCTGTCGGGGTCGTGGGGAGGCTGGAGTCGATCCCAGCTGACATCAGGCGTGAGGCGGGGTCCACCCTGGACAGGACGCCAGTCTATCACAGGACACATAGAGACGAACAGAGACAGACAACCATTCACACCTACGGGTGATTTAGAGTCATCAATGAACCGAACACCTGCACGTCTTTGGACTGTGGGAGGAAACCGGAGAACCCGGAGAAAACCCATGAAATTGAAAATAAAATAAAATAAAATGTAATTGAATATGAGCCTATTTTACCAAATAGGCTCCAATTACAGTCGTTCTAAAAGTCGACCCAGGTAAAAGATAGTTCTAGTTTTTTATAAATGAAGCTTAAGCTGCCTTTTATTTTATGTAATAATCATAATAACAACAATAACAATAATAACACAAATCAAAATCATTTCATTCACTGATTGTTTGAAAACAAACAAACAGCCAAAGTGCTCTGCTGTTGCCTAGCAGCGGCGGCTTTGATGTTGAGGGGGCGGAGCTTAAAGAACTGCCTTTGATCATAATTCTATGTAAATGAGATCTCACTCAGAGTTCCGTCACATTCTGGATCTGCCTCCAGACCTGAACGGCTGCTGCACACGAGCTCACGTGGCTCCGACCAGGAAGGACAATAACTCGGTTATTCAAGGGATTCTTCGACGGACATTCAGGACAGAAAGCATTCAGAAGGAACAACAGCCACGATGGCCCTCTCAAGACCAGCATCGCCACAGACGGACGAGTCAGGAGCCGTGGATTTGTGCAATTATCTGATCAAATCCTACTTCAAAAGGATAACCCCCGAACAGCTGGAGCTGTTGAAAACAGGCACCGCAGATGACCCCACTAAAATTGTGCTGGCCGAACTGCTGCTGGACATCATACGGTCCTTGTCCAAAGCCGTGCTGAGAGCTCTCCAGGGCCAAACTAAAGTGTCTGAGGAGGACATTCAGTCCTGTGTGGGGGACGCCGTCTCACGCAGTTTTTCCGACGTTCTGGACATCAAGAACCCGATCCAGGGTATCAGCTCAAATCGCTTGTCGAGTTTGCTCAGCAGAGACATTTCAGAACACGTCAACTCTTCTCTGGCGAGCACACACCGCATCACTCCCCCCCGCAGGCTGAACACTATGATTGAATACGTCTGCAAACTGTTGAAGGCCCTCACAGCCAGAGTCAAAACACCTCTAATAAAGAGGAGAAGACCGAATCCGACCGCCTCCCCCAAAAAACTCAAGTCATCAGACCACAGGCAGGCATCAGCTTCACCTGTGGATCTGGACAACCCCAAGGATCAGGAGCGCTGGCAGACACCAGTTATACCTTTTAATCGAGAAGACCCAGACAGAGAAGACAACAGGCACACGGCGGTTACACCGTTGGAACTAGAAGACCCAGAAGACCTAGAAGACCCAGAAGACCTAGAAGACCCAGAAGACCTAGAAGATGATGACCACGGACACACAGAAGCCCCGGTGGAGGCCACACCAGAGGACAGGATTAGAGACATGATCCAAGAGGAGGTGACTCAGATCTTTGAACCTCTTTTGGATGAAGAGTCGCGTTCTGAGTTGACGCTGCGATCCCAAAGCTCCTCTGACATCGAGGCTGTCGTAGAAGACATTGCTGACGACGTGAGGAGTTTGAAAGACGTCCCAAGTCAAATAACTGAAAAGGAGGACCTTCGGTTTAGGAAGAGAGCAGAGAAGAGGATCAAGGCCTTTTTTGCAAAGTATTTTACCAAACAGTGGATCACTCGTAACGCGAGAGAAGTGGTGGACAAATTCGACCTGGACCCCAAAGAAGAAAGCAGGAAATCACCGCAGCAGATCACAGACCTGGTTCCCTCTCTGCTGGCCGAGGAGGGTGAAAAACTAAAGGATGGAAATGAAGGTTGGGAGATGACAAAATTCAAGAACATCTCCCCTCTCAAAGTCCAGACGTTCACACAGGAATTCAGTGATCTCCTCTACGGACACATCGCAAATGGAACAGAACCAGAGATGAATCCAGGAACGTCAGGAACAGTCTCTTCCTGCACGACAGTTTGTGTTCCTCAGTCAGATGCTGACATGTACGCTGAGATCCAGGACAGAGCGTGGAGTTTCCTGGCACTGATGAGTTGGTGGATGAACACTCAGGTCAACACCCACAGTGACAGATTGATCACAGGTATAACAGCCAGTGAGTTGATGCCACCTACAGAGTCACTACAGTGCTCCATGGGGCACTTGCCTGCGTTGACTGGTGCATCGAGTAAAGCATCGACCGGTGGAGCGACCGTCTCAGTCACTAAAGAGACACTTGCCAAACTTGCGGCACAGCAGGAAAAAAACAAGCAGTTCATCGAGGCGTTTGTGGAGCAGCTGGTCGGGCGGGCATACAGGAAAAACAAAGTGACCTTTACCTGCTCAAACCCCGAGGCCATCATGAAGCACCTGTTTGAAGTCATCTGGGCAAAGGTCCAGGGTGTAGACTTCCACGCCACCCAGAAGACCTTCAAGAACCTCGACAAGACCATCTTCCAGGACCTGTGCAAGAAGTGGGGCAACGAACAGATGGTGCTGATCTCCCTAAAACTAGGGGAACCAGCACTTGAGAAGTTCATTGCCTCCTCTGTCAGACGTCACCTGAAGACACCACCGGAGTCCAACGTCATCCGCAGACTCTTCTCCGCTGTGGGCAGCGCCATCTCCAAGTTCTGCGGATGTCACCGCGGGAATCTGGATTCCTCCGAGTGGTCCGACAGGGCCACATTCAATGCCGAGTGACTCGGTTGTTGTGCATTAATGCCGAGTGCATCGGTTTTTCTGCACGCAATGCCGAGTGATTCGGTCGTTGTGCGTTCAATGCCGAGTGATTTGGTTGTTCTACAAACGCCGAGCGAGTCGGTTGTTGTGCATTAAATGCCGACTGAATCGGTTTTTCTGCACACAACGCCGGTGAGCCGGTTAAAAACACAAAAAAGAAAAGAAAACCAAAAATAAAGTCTCTTTATCTCCCTCATCATTCGCTGTAATGTCTGCTGATTCAGTCTCATTCATAAATTTGGGTTTTGTTTGTTTGGGTTTTGTGAAAACGACGAGTTCAAAGTGAGTTTGCCTCACACAGAACACATCGTGATGCAGGGGTTTGGGGATCGGTGTGTGACGACGGTCTCAAGGAATAAACTTAAGACTTGAAACACTGGAGTCAGGTTAAACCCTGCTGCGTCACATGCAGACGTACAAATGGTGCCAAAAATGTTAAAAGCCAACGCTTTCTGCCAACAGGGCTGCACCCCAGGCACACGCCCTGGAAGTCTTTTTATAACCGCACACGTTCGCTCATGAAACAGGCGAGTTCAGCACATTTAGTTTGCATCCGAACGGTCCACGGGAACAACAAACAGGGCAACAGACGAAGGGATAAACTGCAGCGTCTCACTTCCTGTCCTTCTCTCCTCCTCCTCCTCCTCCTCCTCCTCCTCCTCCTCCTCCTCCTCCTCCTCACACCTTCACTGATGACTTGACAGCTGGATTACTTACTTTATTTATTAATTTCGGACAGAGTTCACGCAGCCTGTCAGGAGTCTGCTGTAATTTTTCCCTTCCTTTCTCTCGGGGGACACTGAGGGCGACCTCGACATGAAGGTCGGAGTTGCTGCCGTTTGCAGCGATCCCTCCCGGCAGGAGGGCGTGTTGGGAGTGATGGATTTCTCCTCCAGCACCTCCCTCCCTCCCTCCCTCCCTCCCTCCTGCTGCTGCTCAGCGGTGGGAGAGGAGGAAAGGAAAATGATTTGGGGATCTGCTGAGGATGCAGAACCTGGTGTTTGACCGGGACTACCCTGACCCTGACCCTGTGTGTGGTGGCCCTGGGGGGTTTCCCATCCCATCCATGCGCTTATGCATTTATCTTTGTATATGAGTCGTTAATGATGCTATTTTTTACAAATTCTCTGCATCCAGATGAGACAAAAAACTCAAAACATTACGGGTATAAACACATCAGCAGGTGGTGAGTCCTTAGGGCCAAATCTAATCTAATGTCACATCTTGATAACGATATATCAGGAAACAGCATCAAAGTCTGCTGATGCACTCGTGTTGCTGGACATTTGCAGGATAATGCAATAAAGTACTGTGCTTAGCTTTTCGTTAGATATCACACGATGTTTAATGAAGATACATAACATCCGGTAAGTGTTGAGATATTTCGCTCTGGACCTGAAGAGCCACAGCTCGGGCGTAGAGCTGTTTCAGAACCTCCTGCTATCGAATTTGTGGGACATCTACCCTGAATTCACTAGCAGGAGGTTCCACTTTGACAGTCATTCCAGTGCACTTTGCCTAGTTGGAGGTCCAAAACTTCGGATTTCCCATGACACTTGAACGCAGCACGAGCAGCGCAAGTGAAAGGAAGCGACACTGACAGTCAGGAAGCTCTGCAAATCGTTTTATTCAGACCAAAATGATCGATCAGACTTGAGTTTCAACACCTGGTGGATTTCTGTTACACTAGCAGGAGGTTCCACTTTGTGCGCTTTGCCTTGTTGGGGGTCCAAAACTTCGGACTTCCCGTGACACTTGATCGCAGCAAGAGCAGCGCAAGTGAAATGGAGCGACGCTGACAGGCAGGAAGCTCTGCAGTTTCTTCCGTTTTTTTCTTAACAAAAGGTACAAAAATAAGTCTTTGCGCCGACTTTCTCAGTAGTGTTCAAGCAGAAAAAGGTTCTCGTGTTCGTAAAGCAGAGTTAGCGTGACGAACTGCGCCATACGCTCATTAGGAGCATATTAACCTGGTGATTGTAATGAAGTGCCCCTCACTAAGCTGCCTCTGAACAGCGTCCATGTGAATGACGTGATATTTAACTGTCTCCTCTGAAGGCGAGCCGCTCTCTGCATGTTCACTCTGCCTCCTGTTTGTTGTCTGAACAACACAAATGAGGTAATTAGTCAAACTAATCTGGTTCATTAGAGCCAATTATGGAACATTTGTTCATTTAGGCGTCACAGAACGAAAAAAACACGCCTCAGCTGCAAAACCCCATCAGAGAGTTTCCTCGAGGAGATTCAGAGTAAATCCTGCGGAGGTTGATTGCTCACCGGCGCGTCAGCAGCCGGACGGAGACGATCACAACGTCTCGTGCAGTCGTCCCTACATGAAATCATCTGAGGCCCCGCGGCCTCCTGGGACCAAACTCCGCGGTTGGGAGAGATCAATGAAGCTCCCTTTTAATCTCTCCGCCTGTGTCTGCTCAATAAGGATTTATGGGAGTTCAGCACTCTGTGATGTGAACGAGGACGACTTCCTGACGTTTGTGTTCGTCCGCGGATGAAGTTTACGTGCTGTTCTTGTTTCTGGTTTTGAGATGAAAGGTGAGGTCATACGGGGGTCATTACATCATCACCAGGGAGGTTCGATTAGATTTAGCCTTAAGGGCCGTCCACACCAACACAACTGTAACTATACTGGTTTAAAGAGCAGGGATCTAAGTTAGAGAACAGTGCTGATTGTGACAGAAGAGAAGACAAAACTGTCGTCTGGAGACACGGATCCGTCACGGCGTTATTTTGCATCTTTGCCTTGATTGTGTTAGTTTACATTGCCGGGGATAGTTTAACTTGTAGCGGCACAGTGCGCCCAAATAACCACAGAAACAACAGCAACAGAGTCCTGGAACTTGTTGACATGTTTACAGATCTTTTCCTGAAACACATGAACGCCTCTCCACCGCAGAACAAATGTCATTCTTCCATACTTGGTGGGTTTTTGCCATAATACACAGTATATCAAGAAGATAAGATTAATTCATTCATCTTCAAACTCTTGTCCCTGTCGGGGTCGTGGGGGGCTGGAGCCGATCCCAGCTGACCTTGGGGCGTGAGGCGGGGTCCACCCTGGACAGGACGCCAGTCTATCACAGGACACATAGAGACGAACAGAGACAGACAACCATTCACACCTACGGGTGATTTAGAGTCATCAATGAACCGAACACCTGCACGTCTTTGGACTGTGGGAGGAAACCGGAGAACCCGGAGAAAACCCACGCAGACACAGAAGAAGAAGAAGAAGAAGAAGAATTACTTTATTAATCCCACACGGGGAAATTGGATTTTTTTTTTCACTCTTATTATTATACGTGTTACACACACAGACCTGAAATACACACATGCACAAACAGGGCCTATACATGCAATTAGGGAGAGATGTTAGAGCGAGGGGGCTGCTAGTGACCAGCGCCCCGAGCAGTTGGGGGTTCGGTGCCTTGCTCAACAGCACCTCGGAAGTGCCCAGGAGATGAACTGGCACCTCTCCAGCCACCAGTCCACGCTCCATACATGGTCCACACGGGGACTCGAACCAGCGACCCTACGGTTCCCAGCCAAGTCACCTATGGACTGAGCTACTTCCGCCCCGGGAACAGGGACAACATGCTCCACACAGAAGGGCCCCAGCAGGGATTCGAACCAGGGACCCTCTCGCCAGTGCTAACCACCGCACCAACAGAGTCCTAGAACTTGTTGACATGTTTAACGTTCTTTTCCTCCAGCCTGAAACACATGAACGCCTCATAAAGATGAACCCTGGGCGCCTCCCTAGGGAGGTGTTCCAGGCACGTCCAGCTGGGAGGAGGCCTCGGGGAAGACCCAGGACCAGGTGGAGAGATTAGATCTCCACACTGGCCTGGGAACGCCTCAGGATCCCCCAGTTAGAGCTGGAGCTGCTGCGCCCGCGACCTGACCCCGGATAAGAGGCTGAAGATGAGATGAAATATCAGAATATAAATGTTAAAACCTTAAATCTGAAACGCAGTACAGGAGTTTATGGAGTAACAGGAAGTGATGAAGGCCATCGCTCACTCATCAATCAACCCGATTCCTCTGACACCGTCGTTCATCAATCAGCCGCGGCTCGCCGTCACACCCGTGGCCTGTTTCCAAGTTATTAACGGCAAAATGAAAAATCACACCATTAAGCCTCCCAGAGGGGGGGTGGGGGGGGGGGGGGTGAGAGAGCGCCTCACACACTCGTGCAGCCTCTTTTCTTAATGAGCGCCGTTTGTGTTTGTTTACCCGAGTTATGAATCCACAGTTATCGATCCAATTCCTAAGCCATGAATTATCATCATCGCCGTCGCCGTCGTCTGCAGGCAGCGGGCGTCACGGCGACCGGGCGTCTCCGAGTGGAATTGAGGGAAATGGAAACTAATGTGATGTCGATCGGGTTTCACCTCGACACGTCAACGACGAGGGGCGGCGTCCTGTGATTGGTTCTCACGGGGCGTGAGAGGACGAATGTGCATCCATTTATTTTACTTTACCACTTTCCACACACACACACACACACACACACACGCACACACAGGTAAAAAACACACACACACACACAGGCTACACACACACACACACACACACACAGGTAACACACACGCACGCACGCACGCACACACACACACACACACACACACACACACACACACAGGTAACACACACACACACACACAGGTAACACACACTTTTCAGTATCTGTCCAGGTGAGAGCCACACACAGACACACAGGTAACACACACACACACACACACACACACACACACACACACGAAACACATACACACACACACACACACACACACACACACACACACGGTTAAGTTTAGTCTAAAGGTGACGGTTAAGTTTAGTGGTTTGTCTCAGTTCTTCCAGGAGTTGAACCCCCGGTCCTCCAGGTCAGAGTCCTGAGTTTTGGACCCATGAAGGACGCCCACTGGACTCAGGAGCCGTCCGTCCTGCTCTCTAACAGACGTAGGGACGACACACCACACACAGTCCCCAGCTGTGTCGTTCAGCGTGGCGTCCAATGAGCCAGAACCGTTTCACTGAGCACGGGTGATCAGCAGAGAGCCCGACCCGGTCTCCGAGGGCCCCGCCTGCCAAAGGGCTGTGATCTGTCACCTGAGCGCCCTTGTGGCCGCGGAAGCCATTACTGGCACGACGGGAGGAGCTGTAAGCAATCAGTGTCAGCATCAAACACATGCACACACACACACGCCGCGGCGGCTCGCTGGTATCTGTCCGACTCTTTGTCCGTCCTCTGACTCAGTCCCTGCAAAACAGGGAAGGAAACCCTGTTCGACCAGAGACTAGGGACAATCTAGATACCCATACCCGGGCAGTGTTTCCCAAAGAGCAGGTAGCAATGTGTGGTGCAGGGCCGTACAGGGACCTTTTGAGGGGCAGGGGCTCTGACCGCCCCCCTGTACAGAGAAAATGACTAAAAATAGATTTAAAATGACTAAAAATAGATGTAAAATGACTAAAAATAGATGTAAAATTACTAAAAAATAGATGTAAAATGACTAAAAATAGATTTAAAATGACTGAAAAAAGATGCAAAATGACCACATAGATGCAAAATGTGGCGCTGAGAGTGCTGGGGGAGACTGCGCTGCGACCTTGGCCGGTCAGGGAGGCGAGGCTCATTAATCCTGGGACTGAGTGCACACACAGCCCCGTCCCACAAGAGATGGATGACGCAGACGGACGGGAAGAGAGGGTGAGGCGGGTGAGCCGGAGACGAACATGTCATCATGAAACACAGAAAAAGAAATGAAAGTGTTCATGTTCATGTGTTCGCACACTCAGCAGATCTCAGTGACGCCTTCTGTGGTCAACATGACACGGCTCACGCGTCTTTTCTGTCCCATGATGCACTTGACCTCTTGATCCGTCAAATCAGCGTTTTGTGGTCCCATGAAATGTGTGTTCTTGTGTTTATGGTCATGAAAGCTGGGTCAGGACCCAAAGAACCAGGTCCAGGTCAGGACCCAAAGAACCAGGTCCAGGTCAGGACCCAAAGAACCAGGTCCAGGTCCAAGCGTGTGAACTGTGTTTCCTCAGGAGGGGGTCTGGAGTCTCCCTTAGAGAGAGGGGGAGAAGTTCAGCATCCGTGAGGAACTCGGAGTAGAGCCGCTGCTCCTTTGCGTTGAAAGGAGCCAGTTGAGGTGGTTCAGGATCATCTGGTAAGGATGAACCCTGGGCGCCTCCCTAGGGAGGTGTTCCAGGCACGTCCAGCTGGGAGGAGGCCTCGGGGAAGACCCAGGACCAGGTGGAGAGATTAGATCTCCACACTGGCCTGGGATCGCCTCAGGATCCCCCAGTTAGAGCTGGTTAATGTGGCCCGGGAAAGGGAAGTTTGGGGTCCCCTGCTGGAGCTGCTGCGCCCCCGACCCCGGATAAGAGGCTGAAGATGAGATGAGATCAAGTGAAACAACGTGCAGGTCTGCGACGTTCTTACCACCAACGCGACGGGACGGTGTGTGTCGTCTCCGCCACCATTACTCTCTGTCCTTTCCAGAAGGAACGCCACCGCGCCGGCTCTGTGGTCATTCTCCCATCAGTCATCAGTTCGTTTCATTTCTGATTTTGACAGCTCGTGTCAGGTTCATTGATGACTCTAAATCACCCGTAGGTGTGAATGATTGTCTCTCTCTGTTCGTCTCTATGTGTCCTGTGATAGACTGGCGTCCTGTCCAGGGTGGACCCCGCCT
>NC_139840.1:1657914-1660414 GCF_963691815.1 Echiichthys vipera | reverse complement strand
ACTGAACCCTTAACACAGCAAAAACAGGTCCTCCTGAGGGGAGCCGGCGGTGTGTGGGCAGGAGGGTCTGCAGGTCTGCAGGTCTGTGACCCTTAGGGTGGACAGGCCCGCAGCAGCAGTGTCACAGCAGCAGTGTCACTTTTCACTTATGAAGTGAGGAAACCAGCAAGACGACGGATGTTTTGTCTAGAATTGATGCCAAACACCACAAAAAGATGCAAAATGACTAAAAATAGATGCAAAACCACCACAAAAAGATGCAAAATGACTAAAAATAGATGCAAAACCACCACAAAAAGATGCAAAATGACTAAAAATAGATGCAAAACCACCACAAAAAGATGCAAAATGACTAAAAATAGATGCAAAACCAGCACAAAAAGACGCAAAATGACTAAAAATAGATGCAAAACCAGCACAAAAAGACGCAAAATGACTAAAAATAGATGCAAAACCACCACAAAAAGATGCAAAATGACTAAAAATAGATGCAAAACCACCACAAAGAGATGCAAAATGACTAAAAATAGATGCAAAACCACCACAAAAAGATGCAAAATGACTAAAAACAGATGCAAAACCACCACAAAAAGATGCAAAATGACTAAAAATAGATGCAAAACCACCACAAAAAGATGCATTCCACTTAACGGTCTCCTTTTATCGTCTAAACTTTAATGAACCTCCAGTCGAGCTCCTGTGTTTTACAGCTCTTTACCTTCAGCCTGATCCCTAAAACACACACACACACACACACACACACACACACATTGATTTGTGGACTCTAACTCATGAGGACGACACTCTGCGACACCTAAAGTACTTTACAGGGAGGAAAGGTCGCCGTGGTCTGAGCTCCTCAGATTAAAGAGTCTGACATCATTAAAGTTTTTGGGATTAATAAATAAAGTACATTAATAAGAACATTAATAAGAACATTAATAAGAACATTAATAAGTAGATTAATAAGTAGATTAATAAGTAGATTAATTAGCAGCTCATTAGATGTTTGGTACATCTTTAATCTGCGTCTGTGTCATTAGAACCATCCAGTGACTTTAATGGTCCTGATAAATAAACATGAGACCGTTCGTTGAACTGTGTCGTCCCTGAAAAGTGTCAGACGTTAATAACGGCTTTGACGGCTCCGGCCTTGAGAGTGTCATAACTCTGTGTGTGCACGGCCGTATCCACAGCCAACGGGCCCCGGGCACAGACATGTGAGGGCCCCCCCCCCCACTCTGGCTGCAGGAACAAGACACCCACATTCAAAGAGTCCACTTTAGTCTTTTGTTTCTCTTTGTGGTCGTTTTACCTCCATGCTTAGTTTTTTGTACGTCTTTGTAAATTTGCATCTATTTTTAGTCATTTTGCGCCTTTTTGTGGTGGTTTTTCATCTATTTTTACTCATTTTGCATCTTTTTGTGCTGGTTTTGCATCTATTTTTACTCATTTTGCATCTTTTTGTGGTGGTTTTGCATCTATTTTTACTCATTTTGCATCTTTTTGTGCTGGTTTTGCATCTATTTTTACTCATTTTGCATCTTTTTGCGGTGGTTTTGCATCTATTTTTAGTCATTTTGCATCTTTTTGTGGTGGTTTTGCATCTATTTTTAGTCATTTTGGTGTCTGGACCCACTGAATCTGATCTGGATCTGTATGAATATGAATATGCTTCATATTCACGTCTCCTCTGTGCTCGGTGCTGATTGGCTCTCAGTCGTAACAGACGTCTCTGAGGGAACGCCGTGTGATGGATTCATCAGGCGGCCGTGTGCGACGCTTCATAATCCGCACTAATTAAAGGATGTGAAATGAAAGCAGCAATCTCCAGCGTGCAGACTCTCTCTCTCAGGACTCCAGTGAGTGTGACGAGGTTTCACGTGTGGTCGGAGCCGATGGAGATAAAGAAGCTGCAGAAACAAAAGTCACAGCAGGAAGTTCAGAGCTCCAACCAATTAAACGGGACTGAAGCGCGACGGTGAGCTCGACGCCGCTGCGATTCCTCATTAAACATCGATTGTGTCGCTGTTTGTGTTTAATTAAATGAATCACACGTTACAGCGCGAACACACAAAGAAGGAAAACACTAAACACACAGCGAGGAATCAGCCGGACATGTTCGAATCCAACAAACAACGACAGCAAAAGCAAAACCAAAGCAGTGGGTCGGAGCCACGGCGTCGTGTCTCGTAGCGTCGGACGATGTTTTTAAGACTTCTTCACACTTTAAAATACAAACTTTAAGTTTTAATTACAGGCAATTCAAAGTGCAACGCGTAAAACTGCCACTGAAAAACTGAGGTCTGTCCTGTCTCTGGGTTTTTGTATTGTGTATTTCCTGTTTTATTTTGAAAAGTAACTCTCCTCTGGTTCCAGGTCACTCGCCCTTGCCCACCGGTCTGACGTCCTCCCCTGATCCTTGATTGTTTCCACCTGTGGTTCCCCTCATGTGTATAAAGTCCTTGTCTTCTCCTTTGTCTCGTCGCCAGATTATTTC
>NC_139840.1:1647914-1652914 GCF_963691815.1 Echiichthys vipera | reverse complement strand
AGCTGGACGTGCCTGGAACACCTCCCTAGGGAGGCGCCCAGGGTTCATCCTTACCAGATGACCCTGAACCACCTCAACTGGCTCCTTTCAACGCAAAGGAGCAGCGGCTCTACTCCGAGTTCCTCACGGATGCTGAACTTCCAGTTCAGGAGTTAAATATTATTTAGAAATAAACGTTTATTGATCTTTGAAAGGGTGAACTTGCATTATTATGACATAATCAGATAAAAATGGTTTTCAAAACTGCAAAATTATCGCTTCACGCATCATTTCTGGGACAATTCATCGTCCAGCAAGTTGTTGTTACGGTGACAGGCCGACTCCAAACATCATTCTCTTTTTACTGAACTGGATCAGAGCGTCGCTCACGTCGTCATAGAAACGTCCGTGGGTTCCCGTCCTTCTGAAGGACACGTCGTACAGAGGACCGGCAGTCTGGACCGGGACCTGGACCGGGACCTGCTCCCAGACCAGAGCGAGCCTCTCTGCGGGACTGAACCTGAACCTGGACCTGAACCTGGACCGGGACCTGGACCTGTACCTGCTCCCAGACCAGAGCGAGCCTCTCTGCAGGACTGAACCTGGACCTGGACCTGGACCTGCTCCCAGACCAGAGCGAGCCTCTCTGCAGGACTGAACCTGGACCTGACCCTGGACCTGGACCTGCTCCCAGACCAGAGCGAGCCTCTCTGCAGGACTGAACCTGAACCTGGACCTGGACCTGGACCTGCTCCCAGACCAGAGCGAGCCTCTCTGCAGGACTGAACCTGCAGCTGTTAAGCTGCTCACAAAACTCCCAGAATGCAACAGTGAAAGCTCCTTTAGGAGAAACAAACACAGCTGCTGCTCGTTAAAGGAGTCACGGGGACGTCTGGTGTCGGTGTTACAGTAAACAACAGGGATAATTATCATAAACAACAACAATAATTATAATAAACAACAACAATAATAATAATAATAATGAAGCTGAGGACGCATGAAAAGCTGCTGCACATTAACACACGGCCGGGGTTCAAACAGTGGAGAGGGAAAAAGCCTTTACAAGTAAATAAATAATAATTAATATAGAATAATAATAACGGCTTTGTGCAAAATCAGGTCAGATCGTCAGTTTATCAGAATAAAATCCTGCAAAACATTTGCAAGAAACTACTGTAAAAAAGTAAGAGTATGATTTTTATGAAGACTGTGTGTGTGTGTGTGTGTGTGTGTGTGTGTGCGTGTGCGTGTGCGTGTGTGTGTGTTCAGAGCATCCATGCACCAGATGCAGCTGAGGAAAGTGTTTTACTCCGTGCACACACACACGTATCATCACCCTGCATTCATGTGCACGTGTTCAGTCGTGCGTCACTATGAAAATATCTTTTTACAGAATATTTAATAAAGGAAACGAAGCTGGGGATGATGATGAATGGCATCATAAAGATATTTAAATTATTAATAATAATAATATTATTTATTCAAATGATCTGCAACTGACTGAGACTGAACTTAATGTTTATTTAAATATTTATTTTATTTTATTTTTATTTATTTAAATGATCTCTAACTGACTGAGACTGAAGTTAATGTGTATTAACATATTTTATTTTATTTTTATTTAATTATTTAAATTATAAACAACTGACTGAGACTGAACTTAATATTAATTTACATATTTATTTTATTTTACTTTTATTTTTATTCTTTATTTTAATTTTGTTTATTTACACATTTATTTTATTTTTATTTAATTATTTAAATTATGAAGAACTGACTGAGACTGAACTAAATCTTTATTTATATATTTACTTTATTTGTATTCTTTATTTAAATTATGTTTATTTGCATATTTATTTTATTTTATTTTTATTTATTCTTTAAATTATGTTTATTTACATATTTACTTTATTTTATTTATTCTTTATTTAAATTATTTTTATTTACATATTTATTTTATTTTTATTTATTCTTTATTTAAATTATTTTTATTTACATATTTATTTTATTTTTATTTATTTAAATTATGTTTATTTACATATTTATTTTATTTTATTTTAATTTATTCTTTATTTAAATAATTGTTATTTACATATTTATTTTATTTTAATTTATTTAAATTTTATTTTAATTTAATTATTTATTTAAATTATTGTAATTTACATATTTATTTAATATTTATTTTTATTAATTATTTAAACGATGACACGGATCAGATCCTCGTGTGGTTCAGTGTTTAAAGCTTATTGTAATGTTTGTTTCTCCTCCTCTCGCTGACGTCGTCCGTCTCTCTGTGAATGGTTTTAATAACAGTGACTCAGCTTTTCTCGGTTATTTACAGAAACCCTCTCGATCAGATGATGAGTCATCGTGTGGGACGTTTGTTTACAGCGCGGCGTCCTCGGGGGAGACTCAGCGGGACGCCGTCAGCTGCTGAACACTCGCTCTTTTCCTCCCATCAGCGTTTCCTCACACACCAACACACGTGCGAATCTGTGTGTGTGTGTGTGTGTGTGTGTGTGTGTGTGTGTGTGTGTGTGTGTGTGTGTGTGTGTGTGTGTGTGTGTGAAACATGAGAAGACACAAGTCCTCTTAATGAAGTTTCCATCTGAAGTCATTTACACAAAACTGCCGTTCTAACTGGGTAAACTGTGCATGACACCAGTGACACACATACATACACACACACACACACACACACACACACACACACACACACACACACACACACACACACACACACACACACACACACACACACACACACACACAGAGACACACA
The DNA here is from genome assembly GCF_963691815.1 of Echiichthys vipera. Classification (NCBI taxonomy): domain Eukaryota; kingdom Metazoa; phylum Chordata; class Actinopteri; order Perciformes; family Trachinidae; genus Echiichthys; species Echiichthys vipera. The sequence goes on along the minus strand of NC_139840.1, from coordinate 1,650,153 downwards.
TACACAGACACACACACACACACACGTACACAGACACACACGTACACAGACACACACACAAACACTCTCACACGTACACACACACACACACACACACACACACACACACACACACACACACACACACACACACACACACACACACACACACACACACACACACACACACACACACACACACACACACACACACACACACACGAACACACAAACACGTTGCTTCTCCGTCCACATGAAATCGCAAAATCCGCCTCGACCAATGTCGTGCACGCGCCGCAGCAGCAGGTGGAGGCGGCGCTCCGACAGGAAGTCCGTTTCAGCCAATCACGAGGCTGGAAACATGCGGTAAAATCCCCGATGTTGACGTGAGGTCGGGCAGATTCCCTCTGCAGACGGAGAGACGCACACAACGAGGTGAGAAGTTGCTCAACAGCAGCAAGATTTGAGCGACGTCGTCCGTCACAGCAACTCCGTCAGCTGCTCACGTCTCCATGGAAACGAGTGACGACAGTGTGACGTCACACACTGGTTTGCCGTAATGTTTGTGGTAATGTTTGCCGTAATGTTTGCCGTAATGTTTGTGATAATGTCTAGTGTTTGCCGTAATGTCGTAATATTTGCCGTGATGTTTGTGGTAATGTTTGCCGTAATGTTTGCCGTAATATTTGCCGTAATGTTTGCCGTAATGTTTGCCGTAATGTTTGCCGTAGTGTCGTAATGTACGCGTAATGTCGTAATGTTTGCCGTAATGTCGTAATGTTTGCCGTAATGTTTGGCGTAATGTCGTAATGTTTGCCGTAATGTCGTAATGTCGTAATGTTTGCCGTAATGCTGTAATGTTTGCCGTAATGTTTGGCGTAATGTCGTAATGTTTGCCGTAATGTCGTAATGTTTGGCGTAATGTCGTAATGTTTGCCGTAATGTCGTAATGTCGTAATGTTTGCCGTAATGCTGTAATGTTTGCCGTAATGTTTGGCGTAATGTCGTAATGTTTGCCGTAATGTCGTAATGTCGTAATGTCGTAATGTTTGCCGTAATGTTTGCCGTTATGTCGTAATGTTTGCCGTAATGTCGTAATGTCGTAATGTCGTAATGTTTGCCGTAATGTTTGCCGTAATGTCGTAATGTTTGCCGTAATGTCGTAATGTCGTAATGTCGTAATGTTTGCCGTAATGTTTGCCGTAATGTCGTAATGTTTGCCGTAATGTCGTAATGTCGTAATGTCGTAATGTTTGCCGTAATGTTTGCCGTAATGTCGTAATGTTTGCCGTAATGTCGTAATGTCGTAATGTCGTAATGTTTGCCGTAATGTTTGCCGTAATGTCGTAATGTTTGCCGTAATGTCGTAATGTCGTAATGTCGTAATGTTTGCCGTAATGTTTGCCGTAATGTCGTAATGTCGTAATGTCGTAATGTTTGCCGTAATGTTTGCCGTAATGCTGTAATGTTTGCCGTAATGTTTGCCGTAACGTCGTAATATTTGCCGTGATGTCGTAATGTTTGCCGTAATTTTGCCGTAAGTCTCGCAGGAACCACTGATCCTCCCCCAGCTGAGGAGCTGCTGCGTCTCCATCATGCAAACTATATTTTCAGTTAGTGAGCATTTTTAGATGTGGTTGCCTAGCAACTGACACTCTGTTGTACATGGCTGTGTCATTGTGCTGTAGCAAACACACACACACACACACACACGATGGACACACACACACACACGATGGACACACACACACACACACACACACGATGGACACACACACACACACGATGGACACACACACACACACGATGAACACACACACACACACACACACACGATGGACACACACACACACACACACACACACGATGGACACACACACACACACACAGACACACACACACACACGATGGACACACACACACTTCCTAATCTGAGCATGCACGCCCACCCACATGCTAAATATAGACGCCATTGATGGAGTCAGCACGCCGGGGTTTGTCTCGGAGGGTCACAGCCGCGTGCTCGAACCGGCGGCTCCGGGTTCCGTGCGCCGTGTGCGGCGGCTCAAACCCCCTTCCCCGCTCCGCGTAAAAACCACATGTGAAAAGTTTCAGCAGAGAGAGGAAGACCGGAGCGAGAGCGACACAGGACCCCCGCCTGCACATCCAGTGGGGTAACCGTGGCAACGAGTCACATGGTTACCCTTGGTAACCGGGGAAACGGGCCCAGATGCCAGTGGGGCGCGTGACGGCGGGCGGA
>NC_139840.1:1640414-1642914 GCF_963691815.1 Echiichthys vipera | reverse complement strand
GAAAGAGAATCCAGCTAACGAGTGTAAAAGTCAGCGTCCTCTCAAACAGGAGCTGCTGCTGCTCTTTAAAAATATCTGGAACGGGAAAAAATCCAATGTGTCGAGTCAGCAGTGCCCTGAGCCCCTGTGCCATCGCCCCCCGCTGTGTCCTCTCCCGCCCTTCACAGGCCACACGTGGGCCGGCATCTTCGCCAGAGATTTGGCTTCGATATGTTAAACACGGCCGGATAAACCCTCCTCTAAGACCCCGTCTCTGTGCTAACACGCCCCCCTGCTGAGGCTCACCTTCCCCAGCGCGCTGAGGGGACGGTGAGCAGGTCTGAAAACCAAAGCTTCCTAACCTCCGAGGAGAGAAGGAGGGTCGCACACACACTTGGTGATGAAGCACGGGTTCTCTGGGTCCAGATGGATGTAAACGGGTTCTCTGGGTCCAGATGAATGTAAACAGGTTCTCTGGGTCCAGATGAATGTAAACGGGTTCTCTGGGTCCAGATGAATGTAAACGGGTTCTCTGGGTCCAGATGGATGTAAACAGGTTCTCTGGGTCCAGATGAATGTAAACAGGTTCTCCGGGTCCAGATGAATGTAAACAGGTTCTCTGGGTCCAGATGGATGTAAACGGGTTCTCTGGGTCCAGATGGATGTAAACGGGTTCTCTGGGTCCAGATGTGTGGATGTAAACGGGTTCTCTGGGTCCAGATGTGTGGATGTAAACGGGTTCTCTGGGTCCAGATGAATGTAAACAGGTTCTCTGGGTCCAGATGAATGTAAACGGGTTCTCTGGGTCCAGATGGATGTAAACAGGTTCTCTGGGTCCAGATGTGTGAATGTAAACAGGTTCTCTGGGTCCAGATGAATGTAAACGGGTTCTCTGGGTCCAGATGAATGTAAACGGGTTCTCTGGGTCCAGATGAATGTAAACGGGTTCTCTGGGTCCAGATGGATGTAAACGGGTTCTCTGGGTCCAGATGGATGTAAACGGGTTCTCTGGGTCCAGATGAATGTAAACGGGTTCTCTGGGTCCAGATGTGTGGATGTAAACAGGTTCTCTGGGTCCAGATGAATGTAAACGGGTTCTCTGGGTCCAGATGAATGTAAACAGGTTCTCTGGGTCCAGATGAATGTAAACAGGTTCTCTGGGTCCAGATGAAGGTAAACAGGTTCTCTGGGTCCAGATGAAGGTAAACAGGTTCTCTGGGTCCAGATGTGTGAATGTAAACAGGTTCTCTGGGTCCAGATGTGTGAATGTAAACAGGTTCTCTGGGTCCAGATGTGTGGATGTAAACGGGGTAAATGTCTGGTTTTGTCCAAAGATTCATTTTAATAAGAAATGAAACAAAGAAAAGCAGGAAAATCTACAGATTTGAGGCTGGAAAAAAATACATTTTCTGACGTTTTTGCATTAAAATATTATTTAAACGACTCATCGATTCTGAAAAAAGTTGCAGATTCATGCGTTCAATCTTGGAGAAATCTCCAACTGTCGAGTTCTTGGTGGTCGTGGTGTGTTAATGTGGGCGTTTCATATTAACTCCTCATGCAAACGTGTGTAACTTTCATCTCCTCTGACTTCCCAAAAACAGAGGAAACAAACCCCGCGGCTCAGCCAATCACCCGAGGCTTAACCGCCCGGGTCCAGGAAGCAGGAAGCATTACGAGGAGGGAGTCGAGTCTCAGGAGGAGCCTCGCGGGAATTTGAAAAGGATGCTCCATTACGGCCCTGAGAGAGCGGAGCGGGGCCGAGAGAGGAGGAACGGAGGTGGAGAGGGTCGAACAAATGGTTCCTGGTGCAAAATGAAGCATGAATAAATGATGAGAGCGTAGTTCGCGCTGCAGCTAAGTGCTCTGTCAGCGGCAGGGAGAAGCTGCGCTGGAGAGGAGGCGTGCAATCTGATGCTGCCGGCTCACACTCACTGTGATGCTGCTGTAAAACCAGAGAGACACACACACACACACACACCCGCCGCCACGTCCACGCGGAGAGGAACAACAGGGTCTTACGGTGATGTTTACGCTGCAGCTGCAGTCGCACAAGAACTGGGTTTCAAAGCTTAATAAAATGATGACGTTACATTTAAACGCTGGGGTTCACGACCTGCTTAACGGTGGCTGTTGCTTCACAGAACAGGACACACAGGACAAAAGTGTGTGTGGCTCAGGACGCTCGTCTTTGCGCCGGACAAACTTTGTGTGAAAATGTCTCAAAGTGGCTTTAAAGTAAACCCTCCGATCAGCTTGATCCGGCACGAACACACCAGAGACAGAGGGGATCATTTACACCCGGAGGAAGCTTCCACAGCGAGCCCTGGAGCCGCAGCCTGGTTAAATAGCGTCTGCTTCAAACCGCAGGCTCACACACACACACACACACACACACACACACACACACACACACACACACACACACACACACACACACACACACACACACACACACACACACACACACACACACACACACACACACACACACACACACACACACACACACACACACACC
>NC_139840.1:1625414-1635414 GCF_963691815.1 Echiichthys vipera | reverse complement strand
TCCATGAAAAAGAGTCAAACTGACCACAGAGCTGATCCTGATCGTTCACATGTTCGGACGTTGGTTCTGTTTTCTTTCAACGGAGCGTTTGGACTCGGAAATCTTATTTTGAAAGGGTGTTAGGATTGCTTAACTACATGGGACCAAACCACTCCCCTTATCTCTCCCCAAGTCTCACCCGCAGTCTTCTGCAGTGTTTTTGTTTTGGTTTTTGTTGTTATGTTTTGCCCTTTTAATAGTTTTTTTATTTATTCTTTCAGAAGAAACAATGAAAACGATGCCGTAGGTGGTTTCAGCTTCAGATTTGTGTGTGATACAAAGTCTCAGAACCATCTTTGAGCTACAGGCAGCGACTCCACGACTTCCCAAAGCCGTTTGTGAACGCTGATGCTAAAGAACTCGTTCTACTTTGAGTCGTGTGCGTTCCACACGTGGTCGACCGTCTCCCTCGCCTCAGCCGACTGCATCCTCCAAAACAAACCTCTTCCCTGTCTCAGTGATAGCATTAAAATGATCTGTAGAGTTGTGTGTTCGCACTGGAGTCAGGCCAACGCGGAGGGTCAGAGCCCCCCCCCCCCTCCCCTCCGCCCGTCCTGCGTTAAATCACCAGACGCCTTAAAACCGAGCAGAAGTCAAACCCAGTGATGATCACAGCAATAAAACCATGAGTAATGAGCCTCAGTTAGTCAGTTATTACGGTTTCCCAGCATCCATCGCCCGAGCCGTAAAAACCTCGACCGCCTCCGACACAAACGAGCCGAGGAATCATCGTTAGCCACCTGCTGCACTGCAGCTGTGCTCTGCTTTAGCTGCTCATCTTCCTGTTCCTGTTTCACGAGGCGACACTTTTTAAACCTGCGTGAATATGAAGTTCATCTCAAACTGCAAAGAGTCCAAAATAACTAAAGATGCTACAGACAGGTGGGTCTAATATAAACATCCATGCACGATAGAGACGAGTGTGAGATCAGTGTGAGGCGAGTGTGAGACGAGTGTGAGACGAGTGTGAGACGAGTGTGAGACGAGTGTGAGACCCGGGTGAGGCGAGTGTGTGACGAGTGTGAGATGAGTGTGAGACGAGTGTGAGACGAGTGTGAGATCAGTGTGAGGCGAGTGTGAGATCAGGATGAGACGAGTGTGAGACGAGTGTGAGACCAGTGTGAGACGAGTGTGAGACGAGTGTGAGACGAGTGTGAGATCAGTGTGAGGCGAGTGTGAGATCAGTGTGAGGCGAGTGTGAGACGACTGTGAGACGAGTGTGAGACGAGTGTGAGACGAGTGTGAGACGAGTGTGAGACCAGGGTGAGGTGTGTGTGAGAGGAGTGTGAGGTGTGTGTGAGACGAGTGTGAGACGAGTGTGAGATGAGTGTGAGCCGAGTGTGAGGTGTGTGTGAGGTGAGTGTGAGGTGTGTGTGAGGTGAGTGTGAGGTGTGTGTGAGGTGTGTGTGAGGTGTGTGTGAGGTGTGTGTGAGCGCTCTCTCACACCTGACGCAGATGAAACCTGACGGCTTCGCTCTGCAGCCGGAGGAGGCGAACGCTCCCCGGGGGATGGTGGAGGTCAGAGTCTCCGGGCGCCACGGAGCATTACAGCCGTCTGGGTCCGGGGGTGGACGAGAGAGAGAGAGAGGGAGGGGGAGAGAGAGAGAGAGAGAGAGAGAGAGAGAGAGAGAGAGAGAGAGAGAGAGAGAGAGAGAGAGAGAGAGAGAGGGAGAGAGAGAGAGAGATGGAGGGAGAAATACGCTGATAGCAGCAGGAGAATCTGATCTGGTGTTTGGGGTAATTGTGCTCCGGAGGAAGACACCAGAGCTCATCCACGCGGCGGCGGCGGCGGTGGCGGCGGCGGCAGCAGTAGTGGCGGTGGCGGCAGCGTCCTCGATGGAGTGAGAGATAACAAAGCGTGCAGCAAACATGAAACACAAGATCATCAGTGAGAGTTTGTGACGACCTGAAATCTGAGAACTCTCTGAAAAAACCATTGTGCGGCTGCTGAGGACGCACGGATCGACGCGCAGATCGACGCGCGGCGCTTCTCCGCCCTCACACTCCCGGGTCGTATCACGTTCGTTACACGTTTCCTGTTGTGTTTGAATATGAACGCTTTGTTGCACGTTTCCAGAGCAGATGTGTGAACGTTTAATAATAAAAACAGGTTCAATGGTTTTTACTTTATCTCCTTTTTGGTGTGTGTGTGTGTGTGTGTGTGTGTGTGTGTGTGTGTGTGTGTGTGTGTGTATGTTTGTGTGTGTGTGTGTGTGTGCGTGTCAGTGTTGCTGAAGTGCACATTTACAAACATTTAATTTAAAAATATGAACAAACAGATAAAACATAAAACATGAAACTTCCACAGTCAATTTTTAGTCATTTTGCATCTTTTTGTGGTGGTTTTGCATCTTTTTTAGTCATTTTGCATCTTTTTGTGCTGGTTTTGCATCTATTTTTAGCCATTTTGCATCTTTTTGTGGTGGTTTTGCATCTATTTTTAGCCATTTTGCATCTTTTTGTGGTGGTTTTGCATCTATTTTTAGCCATTTTGCATCTTTTTGTGGTGGTTTTGCATCTATTTTTAGTCATTTTGCATCTTTTTGTGGTGGTTTTGCATCTATTTTTAGACATTTTGAATCTTTTTGTGCTGGTTTTGCATCTTTTTTAGTCATTTTGCATCTTTTTGTGCTGGTTTTGCATCTATTTTCAGTCATTTGGCGTCCCTTCATGCCCATTTTGCATCCCTTTAGTCAGTTTTTTGTCTCTTTGTGGTCAGTTTTGGTGGTTTTGCTGCTGCCGGGGGAAAACGATGAGTCGACAAAGAAAAGATGTTTCAGGAAGAGCAAAACAACAGACGCAGCAGAATTCAAACGTCAGCTTCTGAACGAGCTGAGACATGAGAGCGTCAGAGAGGACGTGTCCACACACACACACACACGTCCCTCACACACACACCTCACACACTCACACACACACACGTCCCTCACACACACACACACACACGTCCCTCACACACGTCCCTCACACACTCACACACGTCCCTCACACACGTCCCTCACACACGTCCCTCACACACGTCCCTCCCACAAACACGTCCCTCACACACACACCTCACACAAGTCCCTCACACACACACACTCACACACGTCTCTCACACACACACCTCACACAAGTCCCTCACACACACACACTCACACAAGTCCCTCACACACACACCTCACACAAGTCCCTCACACACACACCTCACACAAGTCCCTCACACACACACACACTCACACACGTCTCTCACACACTCACACAGGTCCCTCACACACGTACCTCACACACTCAAAGACTCAAAGACTCAAAGACTCACATCATCAAAAAGGCCACGGCTGTCTCAGTGATTCTCTTTTGAGTCTTTGAGTCTTTGAATCTTTGCGTTTGTCAGAGCAGAGGAGGTTTGAGTCGCCTGCTCGTGAACTCCTCACACTCACACTCACACTCACACTCACACTCACACTCTGCTGCGGTGTTTCCCTGCTGCCGTGCACCGCCACCAAACCACTGTCGCCCCGCGGACTCCGCTGCAGACACGTTTAGAGTCCCTCATCACTAACGAGCGTCACACGGAGCCTCGGGTCTCTAACTCCACCTCGTCCCCCTCCTCTTCAGGAAGCGTCCGCGCTCACACTTCAGAAAGTTTCAGTGAGTTTCACGAGTCGTTCGCACGGATTCACACGAACCGGACACGAGCACGAGGACAGGAAGACACAGATGTGATGTGCACCTGCTGCTGCTGCTGCTGCTGCCGCTGCTGCTGTTGTTGTTGTAGAAGTGATGGGGGAGATGTGGGAATCACACGCCGTGCATTCTGGGAAGGCGGCGTCCTGTCAAGCTCGTCCTGAACGAGGCCAAAGTTCAGCAGCGATCTGCAGCCTAACTGCTGACGCCCCTCTCTCTCTCTCTCTCTCTCTGTGTGCACACATGCTCGCTCGACCTGACTCCCAGCCTCCACTGCAGCTCTCCTTTCACTCTCTCCACACTGTTGTTATGGTAACCAGCACTTTGGTACCACAGCGTTTCACTCCTGTAACAGGAGCTTCAACCTGATACTTACGCAAACCTGAGATTCCCTCACAGAGTGACAGGGGGGCCTCCAGGGGGGCTCCAGGGGGCCTCCAGGGGGGCTCCAGGGGGGGCTCCAGAGGGGCTCCAGGGGGGGCTCCAGGGGGGCTCCAGAGGGGCCTCCAGAGGGGCTCCAGAGGGGGCACACATGATAAAGACAATTACCAGCATTCATCATAGGTGTAGTAGTGAAGTGGTGGTTTTGCATCTATTTTTAGTCATTTTGCATCTTTTTGTGGTGGTTTTGCATCTATTTTTAGTCATTTTGCATCTTTTTGTGGTGGTTTTGCATCTATTTTTAGTCATTTTGCATCTTTTCGTGGTGGTTTTGCATCTATTTTTAGTCATTTTGCATCATTTTGTGCTGGTTTTGCATCTTTTTTTAGTCATTTTGCTTCTTTTTGTGGTGGTTTTGCATCTATTTTTAGTCATTTTGCATCATTTTGTGCTGGTTTTGCATCTTTTTTTAGTCATTTTGCTTCTTTTTGTGGTGGTTTTGCATCTATTTTTAGTCCTGTTGTGGCGCTGGTTCGAGTCCTTCCTCCTCTTCACAGATCTGTTCCTGCTCCTTCAGCCTCTGTCCCACTCTCCTCTCTTTCCCTTCATGTGTCACGGTGAAGTGCTGCCGATGCTTCACATTCAGTGGGTGAAGAGCGTGAGCAACAACAAGACCCACTGAAGTGCCCTTGAGCAAGACACTCAGCACCCAGAGAGCTGCGGTGAAGCTGCAGCAGACGCGTCGCGTCGACGTCGGGAACAGAACTCTGAGTGGTTTTGCATTAATGATGCTGAACAACATGAACTTAAGAAGAAGTTTAGACACAAAAGGAGACGGTTAAGTTTAGACCACTAAAGGAGACGGTTAAGTTTAGTCTAAAGGAGACGGTTAAGTTTAGACCACTAAAGGAGACGGTTAAGTTTAGACTAAAGGAGACGGTTAAGTTTAGACACTAAAGGAGACGGTTAAGTTTAGACCACTAAAGGAGACGGTTAAGTTTAGTCTAAAGGAGACGGTTAAGTTTAGTCTCTAAAGAAGACGGTTAAGTTTAGACACTAAAGGAGACGGTTAAGTTTAGTCTCTAAAGAAGCCGGTTAAGTTTAGACACTAAAGGAGACGGTTAAGTTTAGTCTCTAAAGAAGACGGTTAAGTTTAGACACTAAAGGAGACGGTTAAGTTTAGACTAAAGGAGACGGTTAAGTTTAGTCTCTAAAGAAGACGGTTAAGTTTAGACACTAAAGGAGACGGTTAAGTTTAGACCACTAAAGGAGACGGTTAAGTTTAGTCACTAAAGGAGACGGTTAAGTTTAGTCACTAAAGGAGACGGTTAAGTTTAGTCTCTAAAGGAGACGGTTAAGTTTAGACACTAAAGGAGACGGTTAAGTTTAGTCACTAAAGGAGACGGTTAAGTTTAGTCTCTAAAGGAGACGGTTAAGTTTAGACACTAAAGGAGACGGTTAAGTTTAGACTAAAGGAGACGGTTAAGTTTAGTCACTAAAGGAGACGGTTAAGTTTAGTCTCTAAAGGAGACGGTTAAGTTTAGACACTAAAGGAGACGGTTAAGTTTAGACCACTAAAGGAGACGGTTAAGTTTAGTCACTAAAGGAGACGGTTAAGTTTAGTCACTAAAGGAGACGGTTAAGTTTAGTCTCTAAAGGAGACGGTTAAGTTTAGACACTAAAGGAGACGGTTAAGTTTAGTCACTAAAGGAGACGGTTAAGTTTAGTCTCTAAAGGAGACGGTTAAGTTTAGACACTAAAGGAGACGGTTAAGTTTAGACTAAAGGAGACGGTTAAGTTTAGTCACTAAAGGAGACGGTTAAGTTTAGTCTCTAAAGGAGACCGTTAAGTTTATATTGTTTATATTATAATGTTGTATATTCTTGAGTAAAGTTTGAGTGAAGCAGCCTCGGTGCAAAAGAATCGTTTTATTTTTGAGGCCGGAGAAAAACAAATCAATTTTATTTGCAGAAAAGCCTGAAAATCTAAATGAATGTTGGTAAAAGTGTGATGAAGGAATTCAAAATCATCATTTATTCATGGATTCATCAAATCAGCTGCTGATCGTCTCTTTTTCATTTACAGACGTCTGTTGCTCCCCGCGGAGCCTCCGCAGAGCCACCGCGGAGCCACCGCAGAGCCACCGCGGAGCCACCGCGGAGCCACCGCAGAGCCACCGCGGAGCCACCGCAGAGCCACCGCAGAGCCTCCGCGGAGCCACCGCAGAGCCACCCGGTGAAAACAAACAGGCGTGCGTGCAGAGGGTTTCCCTGCCCGCGATGTCCACTGTCACTTTGGCAGCGAGTCAGAGCGAACGTCAGAACCCCAGCGTTTGTCAGACGGCAGAGCTGAAACGAGGCCAAACGGCGCCGGAGCAGGAGGAAAGCGCCGCCGGCTGAGATCATTAATGACTGACATAACATCATAACTGTCAGAGGAAAAGCCCTCAGAGCGCCAGAGACGAGCGCAGCTGCTGGTCTCAGATCAGTCGGGATCACAGGGAAACAGACTTCAGGAGGAGTTAAAGGTCAAAGGTCAAAGGTGAAACTGTTTCTCACGCGCGCGACATTAAAGTGTTTCAGCGCCTGATTCACACTGAAGCATCGAGGAGCGTTTCCCGTCAGGCTGCAGGAAAACTCACTTCTAAGGCTACGTCCACATGATGGAAAACGTGCTAAAGTGCCCTCTAGGAGCATAAACGTGTGCTAAAGTGTCCTCTAGGAGCATAAATGTGTGCTAAAGTGTCCTCTAGGAGCATAAACGTGTGCTAAAGTGCCCTCTAAGAGCCAAAACATGTGCTAAAGTGCCCTCTAGGAGCATAAACGTGTGTTAAAGTGTCCTCTAGGAGCATAAACGTGTGCTAAAGTGCCCTCTAGGAGCATAAACGTGTGTTAAAGTGTCCTCTAGGAGCATAAACGTGTGCTAAAGTGTCCTCTAGGAGCATAAACGTGTGTTAAAGTGTCCTCTAGGAGCCAAAACATGTGCTAAAGTGTCCTCTAGGAGCATAAACGTGTGCTAAAGTGCCCTCTAGGAGCCAAAACATGTGCTAAAGTGTCCTCTAGGAGCATAAACGTGTGCTAAAGTGCCCTCTAGGAGCCTAAACGTGTGCTAAAGTGTCCTCTAGGAGCCTAAACGTGTGTTAAAGTGCCCTCTAGGAGCCTAAACGTGTGCTAAAGTGTCCTCTAGGAGCCTAAACGTGTGCTAAAGTGTCCTCTAGGAGCCAAAACATGTGCTAAAGTGTCCTCTAGGAGCCAAAACGTGTGCTAAAGTGTCCTCTAGGAGCCTAAACGTGTGCTAAAGTGTCCTCTAGGAGCCTAAACGTGTGCTAAAGTGCCCTCTAGGAGCCAAAACATGTGCTAAAGTGTCCTCTAGGAGCATAAACGTGTGTTAAAGTGTCCTCTAGGAGCATAAACGTGTGTTAAAGTGTCCTCTGGGAGCATAAACGTGTGCTAAAGTGTCCTCTAGGAGCCTAAACGTGTGTTAAAGTGTCCTCTAGGAGCATAAATGTGTGCTAAAGTGTCCTCTAGGAGCATAAATGTGTGCTAAAGTGTCCTCTAGGAGCATAAACGTGTGTTAAAGTGTCCTCTAGGAGCATAAACGTGTGCTAAAGTGTCCTCTAGGAGCATAAACGTGTGTTAAAGTGTCCTCTAGGAGCCAAAACGTGTGCTAAAGTGTCCTCTAGGAGCATAAACGTGTTAAAGTGTCCTCTAGGAGCATAAACGTGTGCTAAAGTGTCCTCTAGGAGCATAAACGTGTGTTAAAGTGTCCTCTAGGAGCCAAAACGTGTGCTAAAGTGTCCTCTAGGAGCATAAACGTGTTAAAGTGTCCTCTAGGAGCATAAACGTGTGCTAAAGTGTCCTCTAGGAGCATAAACGTGTGTTAAAGTGTCCTCTAGGAGCCTAATCGTGTGTTAATGTGTCCTCTAGGAGCATAAACGTGTTAAAGTGTCCTCTAGGAGCATAAACGTGTGCTAAAGTGTCCTCTAAGAGCATAAATGTGTGCTAAAGTGTCCTCTAGGAGCATAAACGTGTGTTAAAGTGTCCTCTAGGAGCCAAAACGTGTGCTAAAGTGCTCTCTAGGAGCATAAACGTGTGTTAAAGTGTCCTCTAGGAGCATAAACGTGTGTTAAAGTGTCCTCTAGGAGCCAAAACGTGTGCTAAAGTGTCCTCTAGGAGCATAAACGTGTTAAAGTGTCCTCTAGGAGCATAAACGTGTGCTAAAGTGTCCTCTAGGAGCCAAAGGCCCAATTTCAGGAGCCCGGTCCATATTCAACAGAAGGATCCAGAGAACAAAGAGTTAGTGAGCGGCTTGCTCCATAGCTGCTCATCTCATCCGTGGATGCCTCCATGTTGTTTACACCTCCTGACGCGGCAACAGCACCTCATTAACTACCACGGTATCAGGCTCCACAACAACCCCCCCCCCCCCCCCAATAAAATCACCAATGACTCTCTCTCTCTCTCTCTCTCTCGTCCGAACACTAAGACCAATGTTAGAGCACAGCGTTGTCACAATCACTATTCAGCTACGGACAGGAAGGGTTATTTTAAAATGTTGACGTATTTTCTTGGTGTTCTATTAATTTAGTAACTCATGTTGGGGCCCTTCTGTGTGGAGTTTGCATGTTGTCCCCGTGTCTGCGTGGGTTTTCTCCGGGTTCTCCGGTTTCCTCCCACAGTCCAAAGACGTGCAGGTGTTGGGTTCATTGATGACTCTAAATCACCCGTAGGTGTGAATGGTTGTCTGTCTCTGTTCGTCTCTATGTGTCCTGTGATAGACTGCCGTCCTGTCCAGGGTGGACCCCGCCTCACGGCCGATGTCAGCTGGGATCGGGTCCAGCCCCCCCCACGACCCCGACAGGGACAAGAGGATGAAGATGAATGAATGAATGAATGAATGATTCGAGCACAGAGAGCTGGAGAAGCTCAGTTTGAGGATCGGAGCCCCGAATGATTCAAAACTGAACGTTTTAGATTCAGAAACTCTAAAAACAAACGTATTTCTGACTCCACGTTCATCTCTGCTCTTCACTGCGACACAAATGAACGCAGAGTTTCTTACACACTGTAAAAAATCAGATTAAAGTCGTCACATACACGAGAACTGGGCTGATTTATGAATAAAACAGTTAAATAAATGATGATTTACTCATAAAAGAGTTAAATAAATGTTGATTTACTGATAAAACAGTTTAATAAATGATGATTTACTAATAAAACAGTTAAATAAATGATGATTTACTAATAAAACAGTTAAATAAATGATGATTTATGAATAAAACAGTTAAATAAATAATGATTTATTAATAAAACAGTTAAATAAATGATGATTTACTCATAAAAGAGTTAAATAAATGATGATTTATGAATAAAACAGTTAAATAAATGATGATTTATGAATAAAACAGTTAAATAAATGATGATTTACTCATAAAAGAGTTAAATAAATGAGGATTTATGAATAAAACAGTTAAATAAATGATGATTTATGAATAAAACAGTTAAATAAATAATGATTTATTAATAAAACAGTTAAATAAATGATGATTTACTCATAAAAGAGTTAAATAAATGATGATTTACTAATAAAACAGTTAAATAAATGATGATTTATGAATAAAACAGTTAAATAAATAATGATTTATTAATAAAACAGTTAAATAAATGATGATTTACTCATAAAAGAGTTAAATAAATGATGATTTACTAATAAAACAGTTAAATAAATGATGATTTATGAATAAAACAGTTAAATAAATGATGATTTATGAATAAAATAGCTCAATAATCGCTGATACTCGGCCGTTTGAACTAGAAAGGTAAAGACAGTAAATTATTCCATGTTCAGGACTTTTTATATGATAGGAGCCTTTTATAAAGCTACGATTTACGGTGCCACAATATGAGTTATACAC
>NC_139840.1:1580414-1620414 GCF_963691815.1 Echiichthys vipera | reverse complement strand
TGGAAGAGAATTCTTCATCCATGTCATTTTACTGGCTAAGAGGAACACGCCGTCCCCGAGCAGGAGGCCATCCGTCCTGCAGGCAGCCGGCAGGACACGTGCAGGACGTCCCGCTGGAGCGCCAAACACACCGTGTGACACTGGTCATGGGAGAACTACAGTGTTTTACTGAGGCGGAAGACGACGCAGTGATTCCTGCCGCAGTTTCAACAACGAACCCAAAATATCTCAGGAAAGATCTCAAAGGTGTACGGGGACGTGTACGGGGACGTGTACGGGGACGTGTACGGGGACGTGTGCGGGGACGTGTACGGGGACGTGTACGGGGACGTGTTTGGGGACGTGTACTGGGACGTGTACGGGGACGTGTGCGGGGACGTGTATGGGGACGTGTACGGGGACGTGTACGGGGACGTGTGCGGGGACGTGTATGGGGACGTGTACGGGGACGTGTACGGGGACGTGTGCTGGGACGTGTACGGGGACGTGTGCTGGGACGTGTTCGGGACGTGTACGGGGACGTGTATGGGGACGCGTACGGGGACGTGTTCGGGGACGTGTGCGAGGACGTGTACGGGGACGCGTACGGGGACGTGTACGGGGACGTGTACGGCCGTTGAGTTCGGACTCTTTGAGCCTCCAGGGTGCAGATAAAAGACCTGGATACGACGTTGGAACGTTTCGTTTCGGCGTTCAGAAAAGACCCGGGTGATCGTCAGGACCTCCACCTTCTGGGCCCCGCAGCGCAGGAGCTACTTCCTGTTTGGTGCTCCAGAGAACTCATAGTGTTAAAATGAATCAAATCATGAAGCTCTTCTAGATATTAACACGAACACACAACTCCTTATTCCACCGCCGCTGTCAAACTGGACGCCTGTTCTCCTGCTTCTTGTTGTTCTCCTTCTTGTTCTTCATCTTCTTGTTCTCCTTCATCATCATCATCATCCTCTTCCTCTACATCTTTGTTGACGTCTTCTTCTTTATCTTAATCTACTTCTTCGTCACCTTCTTGGACGACGTCTTCTTCTACTTCGTCATCTGCTCCTTCTTTGTCTTGTTCATCTTGTGCTTCATTTTCATCTTCTTCGTCTTTGTGGATGGATAGACAGATAGATACGTAGACAGACAGACAGACAGACAGACAGACAGACAGACAGACAGACAGACAGACAGACAGACAGACAGACAGACAGACAGACAGACAGACAGACAGACAGACAGACAGACAGACAGACAGACAGACAGACAGACAGACAGACAGACAGACAGACAGACAGACAGACAGACAGACAGACAGACAGACAGACAGACAGACAGACAGACAGACAGACAGACAGACAGACAGACAGACAGACAGACAGACAGACAGACAGACAGACAGACAGATAGATAGATAGATAGATAGATAGATAGATAGATAGATAGATAGATAGATAGATAGATAGATAGATAGATAGATAGATAGATAGATAGATAGATAGATAGATAGATAGATAGATAGATAGATGGATAGATGGATAGATAGATAGATAGATAGATAGATAGATAGATAGATAGATAGATAGATAGATAGATGGATAGCTAACTTTATCTCTGAGGTGAAATGAGGTCGTCGTAGCAGCGTTACAAAACAATCAGAAATACAAAATATAAACTATAATAAGAGAACAGTATCACACAGATGTTCTTCTTCTTCCTCTTCTTTTTCTTCATCTTCTTCTTTGTAGTTGTTCTTCTTCTTCATCTTCTTCTTGTTCTTCTTCTTCACTGTCGTCTTCTTCTTCGTGTTTTAATTGTTGTTGGCAGAGCAGCTTACAGGTGCTTTCCCTCCACCTGTTGGACTGGAGGGTGGAGCTGCAGATGGGCTGAAAAAATTCAACTAGAAGCTTCAAAATTAACCCGTTTGTTCAGGATTCGTCTGTTTACTGGCTTCTCTCGAAGTGCAGCAGGTTTACGCGTTTAACTGTTAAAGTCTCAGTCTCAGGTCGTCCTGTCGGAAACAACCAAGTGCAACCAGATCAAACCGGGTCCTGAGCACGAGGTCACGGCATGAATGCAGATGCATACACACGGTCTCAGTGGTGAGTCTTTCATGCACGTGGCTCCGGGGTTGAGTTGTTCAGTTGTTCAGTTGTGGAGCAGGAACACGTCTCACAGATTCCTCTGCTGCTCTCAGACGTCGGGGAAAAGAGATTCAGTTTCAACGAAAACAACAAGACGAGCAGAAAAAAGAATCCCTGACATCAGCGCTTCCTTCTTTGTGGAGCGTCTTCAGACCAGCGCGGTTCCTGTTACATGATGTCTCCTCAGCACTTTCCCAGACATGAATCCCAATAAACACGACCCTGAACAGGAGCCCCCCGGGCCCGTCGGAAACACAGAATCAGAACCAGAACCCCTTTAATAATGCCAGGGGGAAAGACCATGACAGTGTCTTTCCACTGCTAATACACTGATGAAGGCGTGAGGATGGATCTCTAAATGAGACTGATTCATCTTCTAACATCCAACCAATCAATGCAGAGTATTTAGGCAACGCTCTGCACAACTGACCCAGAACCAGCAGAGTCCAACAAGGCACGAGTCCAAGACTTCAACAGAGCATTCTTGAGACCGGACTCCAGATCTAGAGCCCTGGTTCTGGGTGCGTAGCCCCCGTGAATGCACACTCGCGGGCTAAGTCTCAGGCCATTATGTAGTGTTACCAGACTCAAACAGAGACTCGGACACAGAGACTCAGAGACAGAGACTCAAAGACAGAGACTCAGACACAGAGACTCAGAAACAGAGACTCAGAGACAGAGACTCAAACAGAGACTCGGACACAGAGACTCGGACACAGAGACTCGGACACAGAGACTCAGACACAGAGACTCAGACACAGAGACTCGGACACAGAGACTCAGAGACAGAGACTCAAAGACAGAGACTCAAAGACAGAGACTCAAACAGAGACTCAGAAACAGAGACTCAGACACAGAGACTCAGAGACAGAGACTCAGAGACAGAGACTCGGAAACAGAGACTCGGAAACAGAGACTCAGACACAAAGACTCGGAAACAGAGACTCAGAAACAGAGACTCGGAAACAGAGACTCGGACACAGAGACTCGGAAACAGAGACTCGGACACAAAGACTCGGAAACAGAGACTCGGAAACAGAGACTCAGACACAGCGGTGGCGAGAACCTTCCTGTGGCCTTTAAGGAACTGGAAGATCTTCCATAATAATGGAGGGGAACGATTTCCTGTGTCACATTTTGGAAAGATTCAAAAGTTGTTTGCTGCTGGAGCCGACGACCTGTGGAACGCCAACACGTGCGCCTTAGCACATTAAGAGTTTAAGAAAACAAAGTCCAACAAGGCCCGAGTCCAAGACTTCAAAAGAGCGTTCTTGAGACCGGACTCCAGATCTAGAGCCCTGGTTCTGGGTGTGTTGCCCCCGTGAATGCACACATGCGTGAAGAAACTACGAACGCGGCGACACCAAAAACTAAAGCGAACCTGAGCCCAAACGTTAGAATCCAAGGGTGTGTTTGTTATGAGTGTTATTAAAAGTGTTATTTCTGACAGATTGGGTTTTCTGTATCACACTTTGGTGCCTACTCTCAGAGGTGATTTAGGCATTATTAAAAAGACAGCACCTAACTGTGTTGTTGTAATAAACGGCGAGGACGACGTCGAATGGTGACTTTACCCTGCAGCAGAAAAGAAAAGGGAACTTCCCCAGAATCATGTGATCTGTGAAACTTGATGCTGACACTGAGAATAAACACTACTACATCCAGGCGTTTCCAGTTTCTACGCAGGCTTTGCAACACAGCCTTCCCCCGGTGTGTGACTGCGGTTGTATAAAAGGTGACGGTATCATGATGTGTGTGTGTGTTAACCTTCATGAGATGAGCACGTGAGGCCGCTCTGTATCGGGTCTCTGGAGACGCTCGCTGACTTAGAGCCGTCATGAATCAAGCGGCGACATGAAAAATGACTCCAGCTGTCGGCTCCTGCGGGATCGAGCCGCTGCTGAACTGACACTCACAGTTCACCGCATACAACGACTCAGCATAAATGCTAAAATAAACATATCAATCTCACCCATCGGCATAAATCACCGCGGGACCTCTCAGGTGACCAGAGGGGGGTCGACCCACGGGTGTGGAGTCAAAGTGTGGCCGGAGTCGTCTTTTCAGAGACGTTTGAAATCAGTTTCCAAAAGCTTCATTGGGATGTTTTTGGCAAATGAGGGCCGACGGGGGTTCAGCTGCGGCATCGATTATTGATTCTCTGAACGCCTTCGGTCCCTCTCTCCCACACAGGGAGAGGTGTGAGGGGTCAGGTGAAAAGGTCCCTCAGCAGGCAGGTTCTGTGATACGGTATGCTTTTAATTTGGACTTGCCTTCAGTACGGTGTGAAGACATTGACTGATCGATTCGATTTAACGTTCGGAGGCTGCAGGGTGTTGTTGCGGTCTTTGGGATCAAGTATCCCATGACAGTAATGCTGTGCTTAAGATGTGTTTTCATTCATGAAATTGGACGTAAGCACCGGAGCGCGGCGTGGAGGTGCCGTCTGACGAGGGGGTTTGGTTTGGTTTGTTGCTACAAAGGGGCGGTGAGAGTGCAGGGTCCTCAGAGTGACAGCTTTGATCATCAGCTCTGTACGTCAGCACCCGAGTCTGGAAGTCAGTGGCTCTATTGTGCACTGTCTTTACTGTTTGCCGTCGGCCCCAAAAAGACCTTTTCCTGTTCACTTACGGCTCATTTCTGCTCTACGTTAGATTCACATACGGATTTAAGGACGGAGCCTTCTGTGCGTCCTCTGCGTCCGTCTCCTCCGTATTTCTGTCCGTATCCTGAAAGCTCACGGATGCGTACAGATACGGAGCAAACGTTGCAGTACCACCTGAAACCATGGGGGCAGTGTCGGGCACCGGACACAAAAAAGTGGCGTGAATATATGGCGTGGACTCACATTTGGCCAGTTAAAAGCTTTTATTTCGGATGAGATGTTTATTAGAGTTACTATAGAGATCAGGACGATAGCTGATGTAGCGTGAGTCCTGGCGTGTGCAGGACCATACTGCGCTGTATGACCACTGTTATACCCTTATTTCATTTTCAATTATTGAGTAACTCCCACTCACTTCCTCCCGTTTCCCCTGTGCATTTACAGTGTCACGAGGCTGCGCCTTAGCATGTAATAATACGGGGGGTTACGCTCCATGACACAGCCTAGTTATGCTGTAAAACACGGGGAAGTTAGCTAGAGTTACTCTGGAAATTGGTGTAAAGCAGGGTGTAAGTTAACCGGAGTTATGTGCTAAGTTGCAGCGTAATTAAACTGTAAATACACAGGGGAAGTAGCTCAGTACCTGTGTGAAACGAGGGGCAACCTCCGTAAGATTGTGCGGTGGGTACGCTCTAAGTGTCGGGCCGTATTATGTAGTGTTACCAGATGGAGCTGAGACCCATAAATGAGATAGGCTATTTATTTCAGGTAGCCTATTTTTGCACTAAAGAGATTTAAAACCTGTGAGTGTTTGAAATGTAAAGCCCTCTTAAGTTGCATGAACGCCCCCGTTGAGAAACCATAATTTAAAGGAAAGGAATTCCCCCAATGGGAAAACAGCAACTCAGACACAGAGACTCAGAAACAGAGACTCAGAGACAGAGACTCAGAGACAGAGACTCAGAGACAGAGACTCGGAAACAGAGACTCAGAGACAGAGACTCAGAAACAGAGACTCAGAGACAGAGACTCAGAGACAGAGACTCAGAGACAGAGACTCGGAAACAGAGACTCGGAAACAGAGACTCGGAAACAGAGACTCAGAGACAGAGACTCAGAAACAGAGACTCGGAAACAGAGACTCGGAAACAGAGACTCAGAGACAGAGACTCAGAGACAGAGACTCAGACTTAGAGACTCAGAGACAGAGACTCGGAAACAGAGACTCAGACTTAGAGACTCAGAGACAGAGACTCAGAGACAGAGACTCAGAGACAGAGACTCGAAAACACAGACTCAGAGACAGAGACTCAGAAACAGAGACTCGGAAACAGAGACTCGGAGACAGAGACTCAGAGACAGAGACTCGGAAACAGAGACTCAGAGACAGAGACTCAGAAACAGAGACTCAGAGACAGAGACTCAGAATAAGAGACTCAGAGACAGAGACTCGGAAACAGAGACTCAGAAACAGAGACTCAGAAACAGAGACTCAGAGACAGAGACTCAGAGACAGAGACTCAGAAACAGAGACTCAGAGACAGAGACTCAGAGACAGAGACTCAGAGACAGAGACTCGGAGACAGAGACTCGGAAACAGAGACTCAGAGACAGCGGCAGCGAGAACCTTCCTGTGGCATTTAGGGATTGGAAGATCTTCCATAATGACGGAGGGGAACGATTTCCTGTGTCACAGTTTTGGTCAGATTCAAAAGTTGCTTGCTCGTCAGTTTGCTGCTGGAGCTGAAGACCTGTGGAACGCCAAACGTGCGCCTTAGCACATCAAGAGTTTAAGAAAACAAAAACATGAATACGGCAGCTTTCTGCTTCCCTTCAGCTTTGACGCTCGCAGAGATGAAACGTCTCCCTGGCTCTTTCTTTCTTTTTCATGATGCTGCAGAGCGAGCCGCCCATCGCAGCTCTGCATCTGTCCTTGGCTGCAGCACAGGACGCCTGGGCCAGCAGAGATACAGGGAGAGATGGAGAGAGAGAGAGAGAGAGGGAAGGGGGGTCAGGGCTAAATAATTCATCTCAGAGAGGAAAGGGGGAAGAGAGGAAAGATGGAGAGTCCAGGGAAGAAGGAAAAACCACTCAGGAAACAAAATGTCGTTGGATTTCCTTCCCATGAATCCTCCAAGTGTCCCTTTGATTTTGTTTTATTCTCCGAGTCAGAATCAAACACTCAATCTGAGTTTTCCATCCCCAGCAGGGACCCAATCTCCTCAACAAAATTTCTGGCCCTGCGTGCAGCCGCGCGGCGTCCTCCGAGGATGCAACCCCGCAGAGTGTCGGTATGCTGTTAATTAAGCCGAGCTGCAGCTCTCTGAGATTTAAAGCCGGCAGGACTCGCAGGTTGTTTTTACCGTTTGTCACATGCTGACATTGATAGGAGGCTGGAAAAACCTCCCGTCAGCCCCCGGGGCGGGGTACAGGAACCACATCCTATTCATCACGCAGACAGTTGTGCTAATGCCACAGTGATTCAGAGGTCAGAGGTCAGATAAACAGGCCTGTGTGGACACATGAAGGGAGCAGACAAACTAGATTAATGCAGTGAAAGGGTTAAATACAAACTCCGGGTATCTAGAGAACTTTATCAGCTTCCAGCTCTAACTCACCCAGAGTGTTTCCATCAGGTCCCTAAAACGTTCTTCCCCCGGTTTAAGGGAACAACCAGATGACTGAAGCTCCCTGGTGTCCATGTGCGGGGGTTGAATGGTGAAATGAGGGAGTAACTCTTCCTCCGGTGCAGTAGGTGGAGCTCCACCAACATCCAGCTGCTCTGAACACGCCTTTATTTCCACCTTCACCTTTGTCACAATCACAAACGTGGGGAAAATGGCCGACTTTTGGACACAACCAGGACACAAACGGCTCTTCTTGGTACTGATGCTGGTTGCCATTGTGAAGTCCTCCCTCAGTTTAAAGGGAACGCTCTATTGTTATTGTTTTCACCTTGTTTTCGGCGCCGTTGCTTCCTGGTTTCTTCTATTTCCGGGTCTAAAGCCACTGCAGTGGAGTGGGGAGCATGCGCAGACGAGAAACCCGATAATACTCTGGGTAAGATGAACCAGGACGGCAAACAGTCGTGACTCAGTCGAGTGACTCGGTGTTCCTCTCAGTGAGGGAGCGGCAAACCGGGGCGGGCTGGGGTGTACGGTTTCATCATGGCCTGATCCGTTAGTAGCGCGATAAGAAAGCGCTAGTGTCTTGAAACGGATGCGAGCAGCTACAGGAAGTGAAGGGAGCGGAGGAGCGGTGTAGTGTGAGAGAACTTAGGGAGGTTGAAGACCAGTCCAGCCGCTGGATTCTGGATGATTCTGCAGAGGTCCGATGGCACCAGATCAGCCAGGAGGGAGTTACAGGAGTCAGGGCGTGAGAAGACAAGAGCCTGGACCAGAACCTGTGGGTCAGAAGAGGACGTATCCTCCTGATGTTGTTGTTGCACGATGCAGCGATGGTGACGGTGAGGGAGAGTTGGTCATCAAGTGTCACACCCAGGCTCCTTGCAGTCTGGGTGGTAGCCCCCACGCTAGACTCTAGGGTGACAGTAAGGTCTTGGGTGGGACAGCCTTTCCCAGGAAGGAAGAGCAACTCCATCTTGTCTAGGTTGTTTACCGTCCGGTGTTCTCTGTGACGCTTTCGACCCAAACGAACCTCAGTGCTGCTGCTTCTGCTGAGTGTGAGGATAAGTATGTGTGCACCCCTGCCATGTCCGAGCTATTTCTCTGTGAATCAAAAGCATCTTGTTTTACGTGCAGAGAATGAAAAGTCTCTCTCCCGGCACTGAAACATGTGTCACCACAGCAACATGAGAACCGTTCTGTGTTTTACAGTGCTGAGTTAAAATAAGCAGAGTCAACAGAGTCACGTGGGTCTGAGCAACAGGTCTGTCTGACCCAGGTCGACGCTGAGTCGCTGTTACGTATTCAAAGCTAGTGGGACCATCTGCTGTCATGGCAACAGACAGAAATCAATGAGGCAGCGATGGAGGCTGGACAGACAAGACTGATAAGTGAGTGTTGAGGCAGCAGGTGGAATCAAAAATCTGATCTTCTCCGGTCGCATTAAACAGGAAGGAGAGTTTTATCTCCTGTTTAGTGAGATTTAATGATTTAATGAGACAGAAGTGAAAGAGTGGTTCACGTGACGGTGGAAACACTAGAAAAGTGAGAGATTAGCAGGTTAGCTCATGCTAACGAGAACAGGAGCAACTCAAGAGAAGACATTTACATTTGTTGAATCTGGACTTTTCAGATCAAGAGCCGCTTACCTCAAGGTTGAATGTGTAGAATGATCAGAACAGCTCCATCTAGAGTCTCCAGATCGTCGTCTTGACAACAAAAAAGAAGTCCAGCAGTGGGGTTGCCAGGTTGGTCAGACCCGGCCCAGTAGCTCCAGGAGACCGGATTCTGTTTGAGCCTGTTTGAACCCGTCCCCTCCAGAAAACCACAGCATCAAAACAAGGATTAGAGGAGTTTGACTGACAGTTAGCGTTAGCCGTTAGCGTTAGCCGTTAGTGTTAGCCAAATACCAGCCTACAGTAGCTGCACCCAACAACACACAACCCTGGCAACCAGCAACGCCCAACGCTATTGGCTGCTACCATGGAAACACAATAGGACAGAAAGTCATTCTCAATCCTTAACAATCTTAACCATCTCCTTTTCTCGTCTAAACTTAACCGTCTCCTTTAGTGACTAAACTTAACCGTCTCCTTTTCTCGTCTAAACTTAACCGTCACCTTTAGTCGTCTAAACTTAACAGTCTCCTTTAGTCGTCTAAACTTAACAGTCTCCTTTAGTCGTCTAAACTTAACCGTCTCCTTTAGTCGTCTAAACTTAACAGTCTCCTTTAGTCGTCTAAACTTAACCGTCTCCTTTAGTCGTCTAAACTTAACAGTCTCCTTTAGTCGTCTAAACTTAACCGTCACCTTTAGTCGTCTAAGCTTAACCGTCTCCTTTAGTCGTCTAAACTTAACCGTCACCTTTAGTCGTTTAAACTTAACCGTCTCCTTTAGAGACTAAACTTAACCGTCTCCTTTAGTCGTTTAAACTTAACCGTCTCCTTTAGTGTCTAAACTTAACCGTGTCCTTTAGTGTCTAAACTTAACCGTCTCCTTTAGTGTCTAAACTTAACCGTCTCCTTTAGTCGTTTAAACTTAACCGTCTCCTTTAGTGTCTAAACTTAACCGTCTCCTTTAGTCCTCTAAACTTAACCGTCACCTTTAGAGACTAAACTTAACCGTCTCCTTTAGTGACTAAACTTAACCGTCTCCTTTAGTGACTAAACTTAACCGTCTCCTTTAGTCGTCTAAACTTAACCGTCGCCTTTAGTCGTCTAAACTTAACCGTCTCCTTTAGTGTCTAAACTTAACCGTCTCCTTTAGTCGTCTAAACTTAACCGTCTCCTTTAGTGTCTAAACTTAACCGTCTCCTTTAGTGTCTAAACTTAACCGTCTCCTTTAGTGTCTAAACTTAACCGTCTCCTTTAGTGTCTAAACTTAACCGTCTCCTTTAGTGTCTAAACTTAACCGTCTCCTTTAGAGACTAAACTTAACCGTCTCCTTAAGTCGTCTAAACTTAACCGTCTCCTTTAGAGACTAAACTTAACCGCCTCCTTTAGAGACTAAACTTAACCGTCTCCTTTAGAGACTAAACTTAACCGTCTCCTTTAGAGACTAAACTTAACCGCCTCCTTTAGTGTCTAAACTTAACCGTCTCCTTTAGTCGTCTAAACTTAACCGTCTCCTTTAGTGTCTAAACTTAACCGTCTCCTTTAGTCGTCTAAACTTAACCGTCTCCTTTAGTGTCTAAACTTAACCGTCTCCTTTAGTCGTCTAAACTTAACCGTCTCCTTTAGTGTCTAAACTTAACCGTCTCCTTTAGTGTCTAAACTTAACCGTCTCCTTTAGAGACTAAACTTAACCGTCACCTTTAGAGACTAAACTTAACCGTCTCCTTAAGAGTCTAAACTTAACCGTCTCCTTTAGTGTCTAAACTTAACCGTCTCCTTTAGTGACTAAACTTAACCGTCTCCTTTAGTGTCTAAACTTAACCGTCTCCTTTAGTGTCTAAACTTAACCGTCTCCTTTAGAGACTAAACTTAACCGTCTCCTTAAGTCGTCTAAACTTAACCGTCTCCTTTAGAGACTAAACTTAACCGCCTCCTTTAGAGACTAAACTTAACCGTCTCCTTTAGAGACTAAACTTAACCGTCTCCTTTAGAGACTAAACTTAACCGCCTCCTTTAGTGTCTAAACTTAACCGTCTCCTTTAGTCGTCTAAACTTAACCGTCGCCTTTAGACGTCTAAACTTAACCGTCTCCTTTAGTCGTCTAAACTTAACCGTCTCCTTTAGTGTCTAAACTTAACCGTCTCCTTTAGTCGTCTAAACTTAACCGTCTCCTTTAGTGTCTAAACTTAACCGTCTCCTTTAGTCGTCTAAACTTAACCGTCTCCTTTAGTGTCTAAACTTAACCGTCTCCTTTAGTGACTAAACTTAACCGTCTCCTTTAGTCGTCTAAACTTAACCGTCACCTTTAGTCGTTTAAACTTAACCGTCACCTTTAGAGACTAAACTTAACCGTCACCTTTAGTCGTTTAAACTTAACCGTCACCTTTAGAGACTAAACTTAACCGTCACCTTTAGTCGTTTAAACTTAACCGTCACCTTTAGAGACTAAACTTAACCGTCACCTTTAGTCGTTTAAACTTAACCGTCTCCTTTAGAGTCTAAACTTAACCGTCGCCTATAGTCGTCTAAACTTAACCGTCGCCTATAGTCGTCTAAACTTAACGGTCGTCGGACTGATCCAAAGTTAAACCACAGCATTCACACTGCACCATAACAAAACTACATTATAAACACAGTTTACAGTTCTCAATCTCAGAGATTGGATGCAAACTCTATTTCTGGACGGTTCGAGTCCCGTGGTGCAAATATAGAACTGAGACAAGAGTGAAGCTGTCAGGAGGAAAAATGGTCCAAAGCCAAAACCGTCTCTCCAGGCGCTACGGCTGGAACGGCACTCGGAGCGGCCCGGGGGAGGAGAGGGGAGAGGATGGAGCCGTGACCTCCAGGCGGGTGACAGCTCAGACAGAAAAGTAAAGAGCGAGGAGACGACAGCGGAGTTTCAAGGGGAGACGAGCGAGCTGCAGAACAAGTTTGGACCGGCGTCCTCTGGGCCTCTCCGATCAAAGTCTGGCAGCGCTCGGGAGGAGCATCACAGAGAGAAGAAGGAAACACAACGGGCCAAAGTACAACAGCTTCCAAAGCACACAAAGTGTCCGCAGGCGAAGCAGGCGGATTGATTTTTGCAGCTTTCTGCAGCGCGGGACTTCCAGCTGCGGTTTACAGGACGGAAATCAAACATGTGAACACCTTACAGAGAAAGAGCGCCCCCGTCTGAGGCCGTACGGTCTACGCGGATTCTGAAGCTAAAGCGAAATAGACTGTGAATCACTTTAAATGACACTGATACTTTGATACAAGAGAAGTTTATTACTCTGTTGACACAAACACAAAGTTCTCTGACGGCTCAATAAACCCTCAAAGACGCTCGGGTTTGTAACTCTAGGTGACGGAGAGGGTCTGATGCACTCTTTCCTCTCACAGGCCGATACAAACACAGTCCGTTTAGCACTTACGTGAGAGGCTACGGGCTGGAGCGGCTCACAGACCGGGCTGAGACGCCAGCTGTGTCCATCCTTTACTGTCAGTGCTATTCACGAACGTCTCACAGCAGCGGGGGGACGTCGGGGTCGTCCACGAAGCCCTCAGAGAAGCTGCTTTGACCCGAGGGGGGCGCCGCACCCGTCCTGGATCTGTCCAGAGGACCTTCTGTTGTGCTGCGGCGCCGTACGATGTTGGCCAGGTCCAGGACCGTGTGCTTGCTGGGGTCCACCTCCAGCCTCTCAGGAACATTATTTCTGCTGCTGAAACATCAGGAAGGAGATGAGTCAAGAGCCAAAGACAGTTTTATTAAATTCTCTGATGACTCGAGAATTAAAATCAACTCTGTACGAGTCTGAATCCATGAAGTGACTGAAAGGCTTTGAAAACTTCAGTCAGTTTCACCCCCTGTATGAATTATTAGTCCACGCACTGATCATCACCTAAGACGCAGCTGATAGAGGGCAGTTAGAGGACACTTTAGCACGTGTTTTGGTTGCTAGAGGGCACTTTAGCACACGTTTAGGCTCCTATAGGGCACTTAAGGCCGCGTTTTGGCTCCTGCACGCCACTAAATGCAGGGAAAGGATCCCCCGCACGAGAAAGAGGAAACATCGACGTTTCCAAAACGTCTCGTTTTTAGGGGCTCGGAAACGTCAGAGAAGCGTGGACGAGAGGCGTAAACGAAGCAAAAGAGATGCATTTTTAAAAGGTGGCCACACCTGGTGGATTTCTTTGACAGGTGTAGTGGCGTACGCTCATTAGGAGCATTTTAAGATCACAAAAGAAAAGGGTCAAAATGACAGAAAGGGAAGAACTTCTGTAAATGACCTCACACAGATATTTTATGCGTTTCAGTGAATAGAAGAATAAATAAAACCAAATCCATCCACGGGGACGATGAGGGTCTGTTTCACCACCACAATGTGTTTCCATTAAACCCAATGGATCCTCTGAGCTCATCACATCGTCCCACAACAACAACAACAACAACAACAACAACAACAACAAGGAGGACGAGGACGAGGAGTCCTTCCATTTACCCAAGAATCAATCCATCATGTTTAACCACAGGCCACAGCAATGACTTTCAAATCATCTCTGAGGGTTTTTCTCATTACTGTGTGTGTGTGTGTGTGTGTGTGTGTGTGTGTGTGTGTGTGTGTGTGTGTGTGTGCGTGTGTGTGTGTTTGTGTGTGTGTGTGTGTGTCTGTGTGTGTGTGTGTGTGTGTGTGTGCGTGTGTGTGTGTGTGTGTGAGTGTGTGTGTGTGTGTCTCTCTGTGTGTACGTGTGTTTGTCTCTGTGTGTACGTGTGTGTTTGTGTGAGTGTGTGCGTGTGTGTCTGTGTGTGTGTGTGTGTGTGTGTGTGTGTGTGTGTGTGTGTGTGTGTGTGTATGTGTGTGTCTGTGTGTGTGTGTCTGTGTGTGTGTCTGTGTGTGTATGTGTATGTGTATGTGTGTGTGGGTGTGTGTGTGTGTGTCTCTGTGTGTATGTGTGTGTGTGTGTGTGTGTGTGTGTGTGCGCGTGTGTGTGTGTCTCTGTGTGTACGTGTGTGTGTGTATGTGTGTGTGTGTGTCTCTGTGTGTGTGTGTGTGTATGTGTGTGTGTGTGTGTGTGTCTGTGTGTCTGTGTGTGTGTGTGTGTGTGTGTGTGTGTGTGTGTGTGTGTGTGTGCTCCTATACTTTACAGGTCGTCACGTTTACTTTCACTCATGTTCTGACGATTTAAAGGATTCTTTTCTAAAAGTTAACTTGAATGTTTTACCCAGTTTAATTGTATTTGTTGCACCTTTTTGCTGCTTCTGTTATCACCACGTCTCCACCGTACTCTACGGGGAATAACTTTTGTTATGATTTGACACTGTAAATAAAATTGAATTGGATCGTGGGCTACATAGTATAGGGTATAGTGGTTAGCATTGTCGTCTCACAGCGAGAAGGTTTCAGGTTCGCCCGATGTCAGCTGGGATCGGCTCCAGCCCCCCGCGACCCCGACAGGGACAAGAGGATGAAGATGAATGAATGAATGAATGGGATCGTGTGGGCCGAGTATTCCCGTATGAATATTTTCAGGGGAGCCGTTTCTCTTTTTTGTGTCGTTTATTCCTCACTGAAAAAAATAACTGCACTCAATGTTTTTGTTGGAATAAGTGTATATGACGTAATCTCATATTTACTCCAATTGCCTTTACATATGACCGAACCTCACTTGGTGTGTGTGAACAGCCAATTTGTGTCATGTTGTGTTGCAGGTAGAAGAAATCAGATAAGCGTGACTGTTGATGAGTCACCAAAGAGGACACTGCAGAACATGTTTCAAGGATGGGCAACATGTGCCCCCTCTCCCTTACAGCTGTAACTCATAGAAAGGAAAATGCTGTTAACAAGTATCTGAGGACTTTACCTTAAATTGTGTTCAGTTGATTAGTTTTATGAACACTAACTAACACACTCGTGTTGTAATGATGCTTAAGACAAGGATCCAACCTGACGTCAACAACACTGATCCGTCGCAGAGGGACATTTATTATAATTATAAATATGATTCTGATCGCTGACCAACGCAGTGACAGATCATTCTTGGAGGTTTTTGATGCGTTACTGGTTTGAAAAATGCAGTTTTATTGATAAAAATATCCCCCAGTGCAGTGGTGAGTCTCTTTCGGCCGTATCTCGGCGACAGAAGGTCGTAGAGAGGTGAAAGTTGGTTTCTTTGATGTTTACAGGTTGAATGTTTCACCTCTGAGTGTGTCCGACCTTCAGTTCCTGAGATACGTCACATTATCACAGATATGAGAAGGAAAGGTTTCATCTACAGGAAACTAAAGTAACCACCATATGTTCATTTAATGAGTGTTGTAAAGTTAACGTGCAGTGATTGTAAATCATTTAAACTGTATTTGTGAATACATAATAAAACGTTCTCGTCCTATTCGGTGAATTTACGACATGAATAAAATGTGTAAATATTCAAATGTTTACTTTAAATATTCCAGTTCCCACTGAATTTGAATTTTACTATGAATGTATAAATGATTTAGATCAGTTTAATACATTTGACTGTACCTAAAAATCCTGTTTCCCCCGGCGTGTAAAGGCCTTTAATGATTAAGTGTGTGTAAATATGCTTCAGGTGTCAGTGTGCAGAGCGAGCACCTGCGGCGAGACCTTATTCATGAAATGTGCTGATTTTCCAGAGAGAGTGTGGCAATTAGAATTTTATCTCCTGCAGAGCCGACGAACAGCAGCAGGACGCAGGAGGAGGAGGAGGAGCAGACGCCGCTCCCGACACTTGTTTATGGAGAGGGGAGTAAAGCTGCGGAGGTCTCGCGCTGTACGTACAGAGGACACGCGCTGTACGTACGGAGGACACGCGCTGTATGTACGGAGGACACGCACTGTACGTACGGAGGACACGCGCTGTACGTACGGAGGACACGCGCTGTACGTACGGAGGACACGCGCTGTATGTACGGAGGACACGCGCTGTATGTACGGAGGACACGGGCTGTACGTACGGAGGACACGCGCTGTATGTACGGAGGACACGCGCTGTACGTACGGAGAACACGCGCTGTACGTACGGAGGACACGCGCTGTACGTACGGAGGACACGCGCTGTACGTACGGAGGACACGCGCTGTACGTACGGAAGCCTCGTTCACTGCAGTGAGTTCACTCTGCAGCACCAACATTACCGGCTCCGCGGGACAAAATTAGGGAAGTCATTCAGAGCGTTTTCCTGCTGATGGAGACGGAAGAGGGTCTTTGTTTATAACAGACTGCTCCTGCAGGTGAAGTGTCCTCTGAAGAAGCTGCTGTCGGGGTTTTACAAACACTCAAGTCCCAAAAACACCAACTGGACACAAAGAGAGAGTCTCTGTTCTTTGGATGTGTCAGATTTTATCTGTTGATTGTTGGTTTGTGATGAAAAGAGAGCTGAGGAAGGCAAAGCTCTGGATCTACCGCTCAGTCCTGGTTCCTACCCTCACCTGTGGTCCTGAAAGCTGGGTCAGGACCCAAAGAACCAGGTCCAGGTCAGGACCCAAAGAACCAGGTCCAGGTCCAAGCGTGTGAAATGTGTTTCCTCAGGAGGGGGTCTGGAGTCTCCCTTAGAGAGAGGGGGAGAAGTTCAGCATCCGTGAGGAACTCGGAGTAGAGCCGCTGCTCCTTTGTGTTGAAAGGAGCCAGTTGAGGTGGTTCAGGATCATCTGGTCTGGATGAACCCTGGGCGCCTCCCTAGGGAGGTGTTCCAGGCACGTCCAGCTGGGAGGAGGCCTCGGGGAAGACCCAGGACCAGGTGGAGAGATTAGATCTCCAGTTCGTCATTGAGCCCCTTGTTAAACAGCCGTTTACACAGCATCATTAAACCTGTTTAAGGACAAAAGAACATTCTAGTCTGTGTGTTTAGGTCATATCTCCATGACAACACTGAGGGGGAGGGGCTAGTTTTTATGTTATTGGAGGTTAAAGTTTATGAATAATTAGGGGCGTGGCCTCTTGAGTGACAGCTAGCCTCTGGCCCTCACTTCTCCTCAGAGGTAAAAGTCAGCCAGATGGACGTACGCCCCTCCCCCCCAACGTCACATACATGCCCTTTTTTGGTCAGAGGAAATGAGGCAGAGTCCAACTCTGACAAGATGGAGACTCTCGTAGGCGAGGACGATTGGATCAAGTTAGAGAACGAACCTACGTCTGTTTTTACACAGTCTGTGATCCTTCCTTATTTACTCTGAGTGACTTTTTAAAGATTTAGGAGCTTTTTTAGCGCTTAAATGCTTCGTGAATTAGCTTAAAACGTTGGAAGTCTGACAATTAGGAGTGAGTCACTCCTAAATCAGCAAGTTAGGACCTACTCTGAGCCTGAACATGTTTGTGAATCAGCTCCTGACGACCAATGATCAGTCAGCACTCACACAAAAATATATACTTGTACGGACGATTCAACAGCTGGACTCTTCAGCTCACAGTGAAACAGAGGACAGAGTCGACTCAGAGCGGATGTACGGTCAGAGCTCATGACTGTGTGCAGGCAGAGAGCTGGGCCCGAGCTGTTACGCGCTCTGAGCTCCTGTGAGGTTATCACTCCGCAGTGATGGAGCTGTAATCGTCTGCAGTAACAACATCAGCAGCTTCTGTTCAGTGTCCGCAGCCACCGATCCGCGCAGGATTAGGTCCGGATGTGATTCACTTCTTAGATAAAAACCAGACCAGACGAGTCACGCGGGCTGATGTCATGTTCTGCACGGCGGCATCAGAGACGGGAAGATGCTCGTCTGCAGCGCTCCGACCCCTCCACTGTAACGCTCCGGCTTCAGCTTCTTCCTGATGAAAAACTAAATACTACATTTGTACTGAGACACAATTCTTGAATGCGTTCTTGTTGTGGTGGTTAGCAATGTCGCCTCACAGCGAGAGGGTTCCTGGTTTGAATCCCGGCTGGGCCCTTCTGTGTGGAGTTTGCGTGTTGTCCCCGTGTGTGCGTGGGTTTTCTCCGGGTTCTCCGGTTTCCTCCCACAGTCCAAAGACGTGCAGGTGTTCGGTTCATTGATGACTCTAAATCACCCGTAGGTGTGAATGGTTGTCTGTCTCTGTTCGTCTCTATGTGTCCTGTGATAGACTGGCGTCCTGTCCAGGGTGGACCCCGCCTCACGCCCAATGTCAGCTGGGATCGGCTCCAGCCCCCCACGACCCCGACAGGGACAAGAAGCTGAGACAACCATTCACACCTACGGGTGATTTAGAGTCATCAATGAACCGAACACCTGCACGTCTTTGGACTGTGGGAGGAAACCGGAGAACCCGGAGAAAACCCACGCAGACATGCGGAGAACATGCAAACTCCACACAGAAGGGCCCCAGCAGGGATTCGAACCAGGAACCCTCTCGCTGTGACACGACAGTGCTAACCACCACAAGAAGAGGAGATCTCAGAGTGTGGTGGAAGTTTAGCTCTCGTCGTGGTCACGGGCAGGTGGACGAACCGTCAGCACTTCTCTCTGTGAGATGGATGGAGTCATTAGTGCAGCGCTGCTTCTGCTTCTGCCCTCCGTGGTTACAAAGTCCAAAACGTCTCCCTGTAATAGGTCACCCAGGGCGGAGGAGGAGGCCCGCGGGTCATCATATCTCACAGGTAATGAGGTCTGTGGGCCGTCAACATTATCATCACAGAGAACAACTGCACGCGCTGCATTATTGATAAAGTCATTCGCTGTAAGTTTGGCTGCTGCTGCTGCTGCTGCTGCAGGGGTCGGGGGGGGGGGGGGGGGGGTTGGAGGTCAGGGGTCGGATGGATGAACACCGCCATCATTCTTTTGCAAACAAAGATAATCAAATGAGTCCCGAGGGATTCGATCCCCGGGTCAATTTATGATGATGTGCAGAGATGACTCAGTGTTATTAAGCCTTCACTGCAGAGGTTGTAGGGCCGGCCCCTCGCCCCTCGCCCCCCTGTGGCCTTAAAGAGCTTAAACTAATTACAACGTTTGTAAAACTTTAAGGACAATTAACATTAACTGGCTTCTTTATTTTGATAATTAATGTATTTCACTGTAATGATTTTATTATTTTGAAATGTTTTTCGATTTTTGCATCTTTTGTGCATCTATTTTTAGTCATTTTGCATCTTCTTGTGGTGGTTTTGCATCTATTTTTAGTCATTTTGCATCTTTTGTGCATCTATTTTTAGTCATTTTGCATCTTTTTGTGCTGGTTTTGCATCTATTTTTAGTCATTTTGCATCTTTTTGTGCTGGTTATGCATCTATTTTTAGTCATTTTGCATCTTTTTCTGCTGGTTTTGCATCTATTTTTAGTCATTTTGCATCTTTTTGTGGTGTTTTGCATCTATTTTTAGTAATTTTGCATCTTTTTGTGGTGTTTTGCATCTATTTTTAGTCATTTTGCATCTTTTTTGTGGTGGTTTTGCATCTATTTTTACTCATTTGTCATAAAAAAGACCTTGAATGCCTTCACCGTGCTGCCCCGAGCTAATCACTGTTAGCCACGTCTGGCTGTTAGCATCTCTCTGGATTTCTCCGTTAATAGTTGTTACACTTGTTTTGAGCATCATCAGTGAGTTGATTGATTAATAAATAGAGAATTTATGTTCAAGTTGCAGCTTCGCAGACGTCAGAATTTGCTGGTTACCTTTAAAGGCTTCAGTTACTCTTAAACATCTTTGTGATACTTTCATAGACCTGAGAATTCATTTGCTTTCCTGAAGAACAGAAAAGGCTGATGTTTTGATGACGCCTCTCGCTTTGAAGTGTCTGAACCTCAGTCTGCTGAACTTGTGGATCCTGAAGCTGCAGAAGCTGTAGGTTCACCCTGACCTCTGACCTCTGACCTCTGACAACCACTCCATTATAATCTCAGGCGACCTGAGCTGTGGGCTTTAGATGATGTTTGATACGATCATCACGTAAATCAATTTCAACCCAATCCCGGCCTTGATATCCATTTTCCTCCAGGCCAGAGGCTGAATACAGACTCCGTGGGTGAGCCCGGGGTCGAAGGTCGTCTCTAATCATGTCGTCATGACGCAGTAACTCTGCAGCCGGCGGCGCTGATCGCCCGTCACCTTGACGCGGTGCGGCAGCAGCTTAGCATTTTAACCGAGTGTTTAATTTGAGTGGGAACGGCAGCGGGGCCCTTTACTGTGTTTGATGGGGCCGGCTGAAGGACAACAAGAGCCCCCTGCTCATGAAATGGTAATGAAGCTGATAATGGTGGTGGCGGTGGTGCGGTGACGAGCGTTCCTCTAGGCAGCGAGAGGAAACAGAGCTCATTGGAACAGCACTGCAGAGTAATGTGGTCGTTAAGAGGTGAGGCTGCTCTGCTCCGAGCCGCCGTCATGAGTCATTCAGAGGAACAGGGGCTGAAATCACTCGTGTTACTGTCGAGTCATGAAACACACTTAGTGTCTTACGTGAGATTTGAGTGGTCGACCCAACAGACGACCACGTACCTGTGGGTCGTTTGTACAAGCAAGGAATCACAACACACACTGTCCCGAATACCAGTTTAGAGCTCTGAGCCAAAGCCAAAGGGCTCAAAAAGGCATCTTTTTGGTTTTTGGTTTTGCATCTATTTTGAGTCATTTCGCATCTTTTTGTGGTGGTTTTGCATCTATTTTTAGTCGTTTTGCATCTTTTTGTGGTGGTTTTGCATCTATTTTTAGTCATTTTGCATCTTTTTGAAGAGCAAAAGAGAAACAGGAAGTAGCCGGCTCTGACAGCACAGTGAAGTGCGATCATTTGAGTATTTTCAGGCGAGGAAGTTGCACTTTTCTTGCTTCCTGCTTCACCTCCAACACCACATCCAGTTCTTTTATACATCTGTGCTTCTGACCCGTAACTTTGACGCTATTCAATGCTCTGATCCGGGAACCAAACCCTGCGTGTTGAAAAACAACGCCACAGGGTCCTGACCAGGCGTTCGTGACCGAAGCTCAGACTCCATCTCCTGCTAAAGAAAGATTCAGCCGAGCATCTCCGGTCCCAGTGCGACGCTGCAGCTCTGGTGAAGGTTATCTGCGGTCAGCGTGTGGTCGTTAGCAGAGAGAGAGCGCTATCACCAACGCCGCTGATAAAAAATGAATCATGCAGAGCGTTTAATATACAACAGGACTGTAATTAGGACAACAGGGACCCGATAAGCCAGAGGCGGGTGAATATATGTGGATTCAAGTCAAGGCCAAGCAGCAACGCCACGGCCAACAGAGACCAACGCCACGGCCGACAGAGACCGACGCCACGGCCGACAGAGACCGACGCCACGGCCGACAGAGACCGACGCCACGGCCGACAGAGACCAGCGCCACGGCCAACAGAGACCGACGCCACGGCCGACAGAGACCGACGCCACGGCCGACAGAGACCGACGCCAAGGCCGACAGAGACCGACGCCACGGCCGACAGAGACCGACGCCACGGCCGACAGAGACCGACGCCACGGCCGACAGAGACCGACGCCACGGCCGACAGAGACCGACGCCACGGCCGACAGAGACCGACGCCACGGCCGACAGAGACCGACGCCACGGCCGACAGAGACCGACGCCACGGCCGACAGAGACCGACGCCACGGCCAACAGAGACCAACACCACGGCCAACAGAGACCAACGCCACGGCCAACAGAGACCGACGCCACGGCCGACAGAGACCGACGCCACGGCCGACAGAGACAGACGCCACGGCCGACAGAGACCGACGCCACGGCCGACAGAGACCGACGCCACGGCCGACAGAGACCGACGCCACGGCCGACAGAGACCGACGCCACGGCCTACAGAGACCGACGCCACGGCCGACAGAGACCGACGCCACGGCCTCTTACACCGACAGAAACACACTTATGAGTGCACCTGTTGTTGTGAATTGTGGAAGTGTCTGGCTTACGTCAATCTAACTAAGGGCGCCCTCCCACTGTGCCTCCGTCCCGTGCCCCGTGCTTTAGGGTCCTTGTCCCCCCCTCCAGGCCCGTTTGTACTCACACTACCTGGGCCTCGGAGAATGCTTCTTGCTGCCTATACGTCATCACGCCGTAACACGTCACACGCATTGATGACGTCATGGCGATGCGTGGCTTTGTTTCCAGATCTTTCCGTAGACCTCGGAGTTTTTGTGCGTCTTGTCGACTGTTTTTGAATCTTTTCATCGACCAAATCTGCAGTAAACACTCCACCTCCGCATCACACCAACGTGAACCTTTCACCGCCATTGTTTGAAATGTCCGCGCATGGCCCCTCCTTCTTTTTTCTACGTCCCAACAGGCGCACAGGAAATGACCTCAGAACCGCCGTAGGCCTCGTGCTCGTACACGTGTGCACGCTCGTGCTCGTACACGTGCAAACGTGCTTTACTAAAGCCCACCTCTCCTAAACGGGCCGTGGACGGCAAGCGTGCCGCTCCTAGACGTGGTACGGTTGCACTCACACTGGTCAAAGGAACCAGACTTTAGCTGTGAGACGTGCTGGGGCACGGGACGGAGGAACAGTGGGAGTGCGCTAGAAAGTGTAATTCAGGCGCAAAATCATCCCGTGGTCTTTTACGGCACGTTTTGACTTTAAGGACGAAAGCGTCTTTACCTTTGATTGTCGTCAGGCGAGCTGCTGCTTCTGCTTTGAGACCCTCGGAGCCGACGCTGGACGGTCTTTGTCACTTTGATTTCACCTTCAGCCTGAAAAAGACACATCAGAGGAGAGAAGGCGTTCAGTCGTCTCCTGCACCGTCGCTGAACTGTTTCCTGTTGCTCTGCTGCAGCGTGAGTGCGTCAGAGGCCGTACGCAGCATTAACAGCAGAAGCGCTGACTCAGCAGCAGCAGCACCTGCGTCTCTTTACAGACGCCGTAAAGAACTCGTCATTAAACGTCACAGGAAACACAAACACGCCAAAGTCCATCAGGAGAGTTTGTTTTTACAGCGTTTAGAATCAAAAAAGGTTTATTTCAAGGAGAACGATCAGGCAACAGAAGGTGACGGTTAAGTTTAGTCACTAAAGGAGACGGTTAAGTTTAGACACTAAAGGAGACGGTTAAGTTTAGTCTCTAAAGGAGACGGTTAAGTTTAGACACTAAAGGTGACGGTTAAGTTTAAACGACTAAAGGTGACGGTTAAGTTTAAACGACTAAAGGAGACGGTTAAGTTTAGACGACTAAAGGAGACGGTTAAGTTTAAACGACTAAAGGAGACGGTTAAGTTTAGTCACAATAGGAGACGGTTAAGTTTAGTCTCTAAAGGTGACGGTTAAGTTTAGACGACTAAAGGAGACGGTTAAGTTTAGTCACAATAGGAGACGGTTAAGTTTAGTCTCTAAAGGTGACGGTTAAGTTTAGACGACTAAAGGAGACGGTTAAGTTTAGACAACAAAAGGTGACGGTTAAGTTTAGACGACTAAAGGAGACGGTTAAGTTTAGACGACTAAAGGAGACGGTTAAGTTAAGACGACTAAAGGAGACCGTTAAGTTTAGACGACTAAAGGAGACGGTTAAGTTTAGACGACTAAAGGAGACGGTTAAGTTTAGAGGACTAAAGGAGACGGTTAAGTTTAGACACCTAAAGGTGACTGTTAAGTTTAGAGGACTAAAGGAGACGGTTAAGTTAAGACGACAGAAGGAGACTGGACGTACCCGGGGCATGGTGAGGACCAGCTGTCCCGTGGTCTGGGACCTCTGAGCCGTGGAGCTGTCGGGCTTCACTTCAGCCGGCAGGACGATCTGAAATATCTGCAGAGTAAATTATTCATAAGTTTAATTAGAGAGATTAATGTGCTGATCCGGCCCCGGCGCTGCCCCCGTGTGTCAGGTGACTTTAATCATCGGCCGGTCTTTTTATAGCAACACTTTCCAGAAAAGACGTGGGAGTGCGACCAGAATAGCTGCGACCGAGAGCAGCAGCCATCAATCCCCAGAGAGAGACCCTGGGGAACCAGAAGGACCCGCGAGGAGCAACAACGGGTGTCAAATGAGACTTTTTCAGTTTTCAATCTGCTTTTTATTTGATATCAGGGGGAATTTAGGGGAAACCTCTCAAACAGCAGGCAGAGAAGGAAAACGCCGTCCTCCTGCTGTCCGTTCCCTCCACTCCTCTACATGAGGAGTCTTAAAGGCCTGCGTTGATGTATCACTGCGTAAATCACACCCCCTGTCCAATCAGGCTGACCCCTGGCATCGAACAAGCATCCGTAAATACAGAAGCAGCTTGGAGTGGAGCCAGGACATTCAGGACTCCGGACCTGCAGCCTCTGTGCTTCGAAATCGTTTGCTCAAAAGGTGGAAACAGGAAATGGCTGAGGCCCAAACTGCTGTTTAATCAGGCTTAAAGGTTGATGTGCGCTACCTGGGTGCAGCTGAGTACAACAGGGCAGACTGGGCCACATTCCCTTTCCCGGGCCACATTAACCAGCTCTAACTGGGGGATCCTGAGGCGTTCCCAGGCCAGTGTGGAGATCTAATCTCTCCACCTGGTCCTGGGTCTTCCCCGAGGCCTCCTCCCAGCTGGACGTGCCTGGAACACCTCCCTAGGGAGGCGCCCAGGGTTCATCCTTACCAGATGATCCTGAACCACCTCAACTGGCTCCTTTCAACGCAAAGGAGCAGCGGCTCTACTCCGAGTTCCTCACGGATGCTGAACTTCTCCCCCTCTCTCTAAGGGAGACTCCAGACCCCCTCCTGAGGAAACACATTTCACACGCTTGGACCTGGACCTGGTTCTTTGGGTCCTGACCTGGACCTGGTTCTTCGGGTCCTGACCCAGCTTTCATGACCACAGGTGAGGGTAGGAACCAGGACTGAGCGGTAGATCCAGAGCTTTGCCTTCCTCAGCTCTCTTTTCGTCCCAACAGTGATCCACAGCTTTAAGATCAGAAACAAGGTTGTGGTTTCTCTTAGTTCTAGTCGTCGTCTTAGTCTTTTGGGACCCATCCACGAGCCCAAACCTCCTCCCTACATCCAGTTCATCGCTCTTTCCTCGTCCCCTGGTTTCCTTTGTTTCTCTGTTTGTAATTGCTACAGTATTTAAAGCTTTACTCTTCATGGTTATCTGTTGGAACAGTGAACGAGGACAGCCTGAGCTCGTCGTCAGATAGCCGATGGCTTCTGGGTTCATGATGACACGCAGAACTGAACTGGGCCTCCCTTAACAATAAAGCTGTCAGACTTCAGGAACACCTGACACCAGATAAATATTGAATCTCAGTCTGCTGGCGAGTATGTAATTTATTCTAGCGTCGACACTATGGCGGATCAGATCTGGATTAACCGGAGAAAGAGAAGTTCACAGCAGGGGAATGACTTTGCAGCAGGTGTAATAAACTCTCTCCGTGAATGTAACAGAGTGTCAGAGTGTGAAACACGTTTGATGATTCAGCAGCTTCTCACGGCCTTTTATTAGCTCTAAATCGGACTCTTCATCCATCACACTTCTCTCTGCTTCCGACTCAGCAGCAGCAGCATCATCCTGTAACCACACAAGTCAGTCCGTGCTGTTGACACATCAGCGTATAGGTGAGGATGAAAGAGGAAGATCGAGGCTGATGAAGAGGACGTATGAGCTGCTTTGGTTTTACCACCTATTAAACTTTTAGCACTGTAAAGGTGCGTTGAGACTGAACGCTAATTTTGGAGCTCCTTGTATAGTTAAAGGACAGAAATGATGTGGCGTGGATGCAGACGGAAGCAAGTTAAGATGTGTTTCAACTTAAACAAACAAACAGAAATCACGCTTATCACACAGCAGCTTTGTAAAAGTGCCAGAGACAAAGAGGAAAAAGGAGAGAAAGTGGCTGAAAATAAGAATTTAGAACTGGAGGTTCTGGTAAGTTTCTGGTGACTCTGTCTAACAGCTACAAACGTGAGTCAGGACATTGGTTGTTTCTGGTGAAACCATAGCGCCTGTCTCTTTAAGACCTCTTCCCCAAAAACCAGGTTTCATCATTGGGGTTTGGGAGGTTCGTTGGGATCGTTGGGTTCATGAGGTTCTTTGGGTTCATTGGGTTGTTGAGGTTGGTTGGGTTGGTTGGGTTTGGGAGGTTCATGGGGTTTGTGAAGTTTGTTGGGTTTGGGAGGTTCGTTGGGTTCTTTGGGTTGGTGAGGTTGGTGGGGTTTGTAGGGTTCATGGGGTTTGTTGGGTTTGGGAGGTTGGCTTTGTGAGGTTGGTTGGGTTCTTTGGGTTCTTTGGGTTGGTGAGGTTCATGGGGTTTGTTGGGTTGGTTGGGTTGAGGAGGTTCTTTGGGTTGGTGAGGTTGGTGGGGTTTGTAGGGTTCATGGGGTTTGTTGGGTTTGGGAGGTTGGCTTTGTGAGGTTGGTTGGGTTCGTTGGGGTTCTTTGGGTTCGTTGGGTTGGTTGGGTTGAGGAGGTTCTTTGGGTTGGTGAGGTTGGTTGGGTTCATTGGTTTTGTTGGGTTCTTTGGTTTCGTTGGGGTTCTTTGGGTTCGTTGGGGTTCTTTGGGTTGGTGAGGCAGTGAGTCTCACTGGGTGCCCATGATTTGCAGAAGGCTGCGTGGACCTCAAATTTATGCAAATGAAGAGCAGGCAACTCAGTGCCTACTCTCTCGCAAACTCGCCGTCACAGTACCGGAAGCATTGCCGGCCTTCTGTTCGTAATTGCTACAGTATTTAAAGCTTTACTTTTTATGGTTAGATGTTGGAACAGTGAATGAGGACAGCCTGAGCGCATCGTCAGCTAACCCATTGGATCTGAGTTCATGACGACACGCGTCATGATGACCTGTCAGACTTCAGGAAATGCACACCTGACACCAGACAGACATTGAATGGGAAGTGGGGAAATGACAGTCCTGGTGGACACATTCCATTAATATTTTTAAAACAGTGTGTAAGTCTCAGTGAAATATAAAGAGGATTTTAACTCAGGTAATATTCATACTGGTGTAGATGAGGGCTTTGCCCTGAATCCCCAAAGTGTCTGGATGAATAAATGTCGCAGTGCCCTTGAGCAAGGACCTGACAGCAGCAGTCTGTGGTTAAACTGGCCGCCTTCCAGTATCAATGTAGAGCCTGGAGCTCTGAGGACCTTTCCTGAGAGACTTTCTGTTTACCGGGCTGGATGTGGCCCAAAGGAGCCACGCTTCCTCTCCCTCACTCTGTGGAGGCCTGCATCAGAAATGCATCGGCACAAACTCACTGTAAATATCTTTATGGTGGGAAAAGATCCAGAGAAACAGTGTGACCTTTAAACTTTACGATGCGTGTCTGAGTCTCGGCTGCTGCCCTTTAGGATGTCAGAAACTCTGAATGATGCAGTGGTTGTTACCTTTCCTTTGACGTTGGCTCTGGCGAACGTTGGCTGAACATCCACGTCGATCAGCGACGTGTCCATGTGTCTGTGAGGGAAAGAGGAGTTGTTTATAAAAAGAGACTCTAGTCGACACGCAGCAGCCTGAAGCCCCTTTCATACACGCAGGAGCCTGAAGCCTCTTTCACACACGCAACGCAACCAGGAACTTAGACGTTACCGCAGGAGCTGGAACGCAAATGTCGGAATTAGTCGGACTAGACATCGAACCCACTTTACCCTGCTAGCTCCAGAGGACAAGGTCTGTGTGATGTCTGAGCTCGGGCGAACGTTTCTATAATGACAAAAACAAAGCTGCGATGGTGAAAATGTCTGACTGGAGGGATTCAGCC
The DNA here is from genome assembly GCF_963691815.1 of Echiichthys vipera. Classification (NCBI taxonomy): domain Eukaryota; kingdom Metazoa; phylum Chordata; class Actinopteri; order Perciformes; family Trachinidae; genus Echiichthys; species Echiichthys vipera. Next base: position 1,592,866 of record NC_139840.1, on the reverse strand, counting down.
GAAATCATCAGACGCATCCGAGGAACGACGGTAGACTCTGTGGTTTATGACCAAATTACGAACTGGCAACGTGAGCGTGGTGTCTTGTCCTGCCTCCTGCACGCTCTACATGAGGGATGTCATCATATGAAATATAGATATCCCGATTATGAATGCCAGAAAGGGCTCGATGATTCTCTCCAACATGACCTTTTTTCTTGAAAGATTCCAACTTTTTTCCTCAAAATATTACAACTTTTTTAGTCACAATCTCCCGACATACTAAATGCTGCACGCTCAACATTTAAGGAGCTTTTTTGGTCGGTAGAAGGCTGAATGTCAGTTCCCTCTGACACTTTTACAGCTCTTCAGACACAAAACAAACACACACACATGCATGTGTAACTGGCCAGTTATGTGTTCACAGGACAACAATGTAGGACTCAGGACACCAGTTATCGTAGCCACTATTCTTGGCTGTAAACTGTGACGTGATGTCGCCACTCCTCGCATCGATTCAGAGTTCAAATGTCGAGACTTTAAAAGATGTTTTTTTGATGTTTCTTCCACTCATTTCCATCAGTGATCTGATGTGATGTGACTGCAGCCCTGCATCAGTCAAATTAACTGTGTGCTGACACACAAAGTTCATTGAAAGGCCGGTTCTCAGTGGCTTTAAAGGAGCTTGAAATGTAGAAAATACAGTGTACACTGTGATGAATCAGCAACATGGTTTAAAAAGCCCATTAAATATGAAGTGAAGCTGTTGTTTGGTACCTGAACACCTGCAGGTGTAAGACAATCGTGTTGTTGTCTTCGTCTTCGGTGAGAGAGAAGTCCAGTCTGTAAAAGCACACACACACACACACACACACACACACACACACAGGAAGTAAGTTTACTTAACCGCACAGCTACAAACTCTGTTAAACAACAACAAAGCGTCTGATTTACTGAATAACACTGTTCCTGAAACGATACAATCATTATGATGCATTTCAAATGTTTGGAATCTAATTAATCACTAAATTAAAGCAACAGATGCAATTAAATCGCAAAGCAAACGAGTCAGCAGCTGCTTGATCACATCTGGACCATCGCGCCAAACGTGCCAGGCGTTAGATGCAACCGTACCACGCCTTGGAGCGGCACGCTTGCCGTCCACGGCCCGTTTGGGAGAGGTGGGCTTTAGTAAAGCACGTTTGCACGTGTACGAGCACGAGCGTGCGCACGTGTACGAGCACGAGCGTGCGCACGTGTACAAGCACGAGGCCTACGGCGGTTCTGAGGTCATTTCCTGTGCGCCTGTTGGGACGTAGAAAAAAGAAGGAGGGACCATGCGCGGACATTTCAAACAATGGCGGTGAAAGGTTCACGTTGGTGTGATGCGGAGGTGGAGTGTTTACTGCAGATTTGGTCGATGAAAAGATTCAAAAACAGTCGACAAGACGCACAAAAACTCCGAGGTCTACGGAAAGATCTGGAAACAAAGCCACGCATCGCCATGACGCCATCAATGCGTGTGACGTGTTACGGCGTGATGACGTATAGGCAGCAAGAAGCATTCTCCGAGGCCCAGGTAGTGTGAGTACAAACGGGCCTGGAGGGGGGGACAAGGACCCTAAAGCACGGGGCACGGGACGGAGGAACAGTGGGAGGGCGCTTCGTGCATCTGTGTGAACGCTCTGTGACGTTACGGAGACCTTCCCCTCTTCAACAGACACTTCCCTTCCATTGCTTGACCTGTAACTCCCGTACAATCCTCCTTCAGTGGCACTTTTTTTCCACTTCTGCTTAAAATATAGAATTTTACAATAAAATCTAAATATCCGGACATTAAATATAATCTACAGCCTCCGTTCTCCGACAGCTCGACCAAATTCATCCAATAAAAACATTTTCTTACACTAAATATTGAGTTTGCGCCGCATCAATCTGCAGCAGATGCCTTCAGAAGCCACACGTGATGTGAAATATTACAGTTATTATGAGTGTTATCGCCGTGGTAACGCCACACTGCCCCGTCCTCCTGCTCATGTGAAGCCATGGATCACGTCCAGGATACGATCTTGACCCGAGAGTGTCCTCAGCTCAGATCACAAATTAAATCAGCCGCGTTTTAAAGCCTCGACCCCGCGGCCTCGCTCAGGATGTGAACCTGGATAATGGAGGGAGACCGGGGTGGTCCACACACATCAGACCCCCCCCCCCTTCCCCTTCCCCCGTTCAATACCAGTAAAAAGCGATGGCTGCTAATGAAGCAATCACACAGGAGCTGGGTGCTTTCGCTCGCCTCGCCGTGTGAGCAGCAGGACGTAATGGAGGGTCTCAAACAAAAGGCATTGCGGTTATGAGGAACAGTGGAGCCGTGACCTGCTTTTACACAAACAACAGCTGAAGCAGCTGATTGAGTGTGTGTCGCTGCTCCGGCCGACAGAACGAGAACCAATTATGTTGTTTCCTGCTGCGCTCGATCAGTGGATCGCTCCATTTCCCGCGCAGTCAATCCCACTGAACCACCGAACCACTGAACCACCGCGACGTGACAAAGCTACGGAGGTGAGGAGGTTCTCAGGTACTGGACCGCAGGAGGACGACCAACGCCACACAGGAAACAGGAAGTGTACACGGATACAGAGTTTAGTCACTAAAGGAGACGGTTAAGTTTAGACGACTAAAGGAGACGGTTAAGTTTAGACGACTAAAGGAGACGGTTAAGTTTAGACGACTAAAGGAGACGGTTAAGTTTAGACGACTAAAGGAGACGGTTAAGTTTAGTCACTAAAGGAGACGGTTAAGTTTAGACGACTAAAGGAGACGGTTAAGTTTAGTCACTAAAGGAGACGGTTAAGTTTAGACACTAAAGGAGACGGTTAAGTTTAGACGACTAAAGGAGACGGTTCAGTTTAGTCACTAAAGGAGACGGTTAAGTTTAGACGACTAAAGGAGACGGTTAAGTTTAGACGACTAAAGGAGACGGTTAAGTTTAGTCACTAAAGGAGACGGTTAAGTTAAGTCACTAAAGGAGACGGTTAAGTTTAGACACTAAAGGAGACGGTTAAGTTTAGACGACTAAAGGAGACGGTTCAGTTTAGTCACTAAAGGAGACGGTTAAGTTTAGACAACTAAAGGAGACGGTTAAGTTCAGACGACTAAAGGAGACGGTTAAGTTTAGTCACTAAAGGAGACGGTTAAGTTTAGACACTAAAGGAGACGGTTAAGTTTAGACACTAAAGGAGACAGTTCAGTTTAGTCACTAAAGGAGACGGTTAAGTTTAGACAACTAAAGGAGACGGTTAAGTTCAGACGACTAAAGGAGACGGTTAAGTTTAGTCACTAAAGGAGACGGTTAAGTTTAGACACTAAAGGAGACGGTTAAGTTTAGACACTAAAGGAGACGGTTAAGTTTAGTCACTAAAGGAGACGGTTAAGTTTAGACCACTATAGGTGACTGTTAAGTTTTTCCTTCACATGATTAAAAGTGTCTCTGTTTACTTCGGCTCGTTGACGTTCATGACTCGTCCGTCAGCAGTGATCAGCGTCCTCGGGGCCTTCGGCTTCTTCTCTTTCTGCCTGCAGGGAAACAGCAAAGCATGAGTACAGACTGTGTGTGTGTGTGTGTGTGTGTGTGTGTGTGTGTGTGTGTGTGTGTGTGTGTGTGTGTGTGTGTGTGTGTGTGTGTGTGTGTGTGTGTGTGGTTTAGGACCCATTTTAAATGCAGCAGTAGGGCAGCTGTGACCGGAGAACAGGCAAGCAAACGGACGCTCCACATACACCGCGTCCGTCTATTAAGCCCAGTGAGCAGCAGATGAGTGTGAGCGTTTAGCGCTGTGCGGAGGCCGAGGAGAGGAGGGGGAGTGTGGCAGCGCGTTTGAAGAGCCTTCAATCTGCTGGACTCACGCTGCGGTGGGCTGCAGAGAGACCTGTGATGAGTTTAAGTGGAGAAGTGGAGCCGCGCAGTCGGACGAGCCGCTAACACTTCCTGGGTTTAAAAGCCCAATCACTACCGTGGTCATCCACGTGAGAGTGACAGTCACACAGTGAAGCAGACGGCAGCTGACTTACCAAACTGTTACAGCTCGGTGTACACTGAGGGCGCACTCCCACTGTGCCTCCGTACCGTTCCCCAGCACGTTTCCAGGCTATAGTCTGGTTCCTTTGACCAGTGTGAGTGCAACCGTACCGCGTCTAGGAGCGGCACGCAAACAAAGCCACGCATCGCCATGACGTCATCAATGCGTGTGACGTGTTACGGCGTGATGGCGTATAGGCAGCAAGAAGCATTCTCCGAGGCCCAGGTAGTGTGAGTACAAACGGGCCTGGAGGGGGGGGCAAGGACCCTAAAGCACGGGACACGGGACGGAGGAACAGTGGGAGGGCGCCCTGAGAGACAAAGAGTCCGTTTATCACTTTGTAACGGCTGCATTGAGATACTCAACGCCACCATTTAACGTTTATATTTCTATGAATAAATTACAAAGACGTTATTGTCTGTTTCTCTTGATTCAGCTGCACCAAAAACTGAATTTTTAAACCTTAAAGTGTAATTCCGGTGTAAAATCACCCCATGGTCTTCTCCTTTGTCGGACAGTCGGACGTGGCTAACAGTGATTAGCTCGGGGCAGCACGGTGAAGGCATTCAAAGGTCTTTTTTAACCACTAATGCTGCTGAAAATAACAGCAAACCTCTGCAGCAGCATGAGAAGAGTCCCTACACACACAACAAAGCACCAATGGGCTCCTTCCACTGTAATGGACTTTACTATGAGAGGAGCTGGTGCAGGGGCCAGTAGGTAAGTCTTTAAAACACTCTTTAATAAACTCTGGCTTCACTAACTACGCTGTTAGATCTTTGTTGTGTGTGTAGGGACTCTTCTCATGCTGCTGCAGAGGGTTGTGAATGGTGAATGAGGCCCAGTGTTGTTCATCCGAGCGATGACGCTGTCGTGGTGGAACAACAGTTCACTAACACACTTCCTGTTGGCTTCTTCTCTGGTTTTCACCCGTCTGTGATTGGATCTGTTAGCAGCCAGTTGGGTTTAATGGAGCAGGACTCTGGAGTCCATTTCTTCCAGAGATTTCATCCATTTGGCTGATATCGTGTGAGTGGGGGTGAGACAGAGGGCATCAGACCAGAAGGATCCGGTTCATCACTTCAAACACCTTCTTTCCTCCATTTCTCCCTGAGACGGTCGACTTGTCAAAGTCACAGTGAAGCTCTCCGCTCCATAAAATCCTCTTCTGGAACTTCTTTTTTAAAATTTTACTCCGAAGGGGGTGTGACGGGGCGTCCATCAAAGTCTTGGAGACATCAGAGGTGACAGTCCAGAGCTGAGGGCGATGCGTTCAGACAGCGTTCAGTTAGAAGAGTCCAACTCTGTCTGCAGAGAGGTCTGAATGCTCGGCTTTATCTACACGACCACGACCACGACCACGGCCACTACCACGACCACAGCCACGACCACGACCACGGCCACCGGACACTCTCAGGCTACAGGACACACCTGCTGCACAGCCTGTGTCAAAGTCGAGCATGTGAGACCGCCTTCAAACGCACGTCGGCCCGGAATAAAAGCAGCTTTCCTGTTCATTTCAGTGGAGCCAGTTCTTCAATGACGTTCAGCAAAACGGTTTAACGTATCCTACACAAGAAAGTGCACACACTGTGCCTCCGTCCCGTGCCCAAACACCATCCCGACTAAAGTCTGGTTCCTTTGACCAGTGTGAGTGCAACTGTACCACGTCTAGGAGCGGCACGCTTGCCGTCCACGGCCGTTTGGGAGAGGTGGGCTTTAGTAAAGCACGTTTGCACGTGTACGAGCACGAGCGTGCGCACGTGTACGAGCACGAGGCCTACGGCGGTTCTGAGGTCATTTCCTGTGCACCTGTTGGGACGTAGAAAAAAGAAGGAGGGACCATGCGCGGACATTTCAAACAATGGCGGTGAAAGGTTCACGTTGGTGTGATGCGGAGGTGGAGTGTTTACTGCAGATTTGGTCGATGAAAAGATTCAAAAACAGTCGACAAGACGCACAAAAACTCCGAGGTCTACGGAAAGATCTGGAAACAAAGCCACGCATCGCCATGACGTCATCAAGGCGTGTGACGTGTTACGGCGTGATGATGATGATGATCAGTGCGTCTGATCCTCCACCGTATCAGAGTGTTGCTCCTTTAAATGCTTTGGTTTAACTTTATTCTTTGTCATCAGTCGTGTTTTACAGCAGGAGCCTCGACGTCTTCACTTAAACATTCAGCAACATGCTGCGTGTGATCACATGCAGAGAAGCCTTGGTGCTAATCTCCACCCGTCCATCTCCTCCACGCACATCAATCAAGTGCGTCCGTTCATCAGCCTTCTGTCAGCGTTCCTCTGCTGCGTCCGCAGGTGCAGGTGAACGCGCTGCAGCAGCTCGTTATCGCCCAGAGCAGCCTTTAAAGACCTTATCACAGACTCCAGCTCAGGAGCAGGAAATTCATCTTTCCTGACACTCCTGTGACTGCGTGCATCAAGCCAGCGCGCTCCGACAGCCGCGTGCAGGGGGACGATAAACACGGCGACGCCACATCAGCCCGGCTTCACGCTTGGACGGCGTGCAGGCCGGGGATGTTTCAGTAATATGGATTAAGAAGAGGGCTGTCACACTGGGCTCCTACACACATATCTGACGTCTCATCAAGAGGAAAACGTTCTTTTATCCTCATAAGTGAGTTTTTACGGCCGTTTCACTTCTGCAGGTTTGTCACGTGTTGCACGTTGTTCTAAATCCTTTCACTGAGACACGGACTCGAGTCAGAGCCGCCTCGCTGCGCTGACTCGGCCTTTCTTTACGCTAGACTACAGATTCTGAACTACGTTAAACGGTTATAATGTAATAAAGAAAAGAAAAATGAATAAAGAGCGAAACAGCAACTGAAACAAGAAGAATTTGTGCAATTTTAACTAAATAAAGTGCAAAACGTGAAGCATTGTTGCATTTTCTTGTAGTTTTGCATCTATTTTTAGTCATTTTGCATCTTTTTGTGGTGGTTTTGCATCTATTTTTAGTCATTTTGCATCTTTTTGTGGTGGTTTTGCATCTATTTTTAGTCATTTTGCATCTATTTTTAGTCATTTTGCATCTTTTGTGCTGGTTTTGCATCTATTTTTAGTCATTTTGCATCTATTTTTAGTCATTTTGCATCTTTTTGTGGTGGTTTTGCATCTAATTTTAGTCATTTTGCATCTTTTTGTGTTGGTTTTGCATCTATTTTTAGTAATTTTGCATCTTTTTGTGGTGGTTTCGCATCTATTTTTAGAAATTCTTATCTCATCATTTAAATGGAAATAGTCAAAGTCCCTCAAAGTTGTCCTTTACAGTTCTTGAGTAAATGTTGTTTCAGATGGAGACAAACTTCGTCCTCTCGTCCAGCTGTAACACACCTGAACCACAGCGTCAGTGGATCACTCAGGATCATCGGCATCGAGCGCTGCGTTCGTCACAGGCGCATGAACACCACGTGGGGAGTGAATCCTCAGTGAGCCGCTGAACCTGCTCCCTCCTGCAGTCACAGCACAGCTCGTTCTCTGCTGGACACTTCTCATTAACCCGGCGGATGAACCCGGACGCCACGTCCTTCCTGCTAATTCTCGTGTCAGAACCTGATATTTATGCCTGGTTCTGACTTTATGTGAACCGATGTTTCTCTCTGATCCTGTGCTGAACACTAATCACTCCCACCTGCAGCCATGTGGTCAATGAAGCGACTGACAGACGGATCTGTCCCCTCTGTGATTGGTCCAGAGGGCAGCACACGTGTCATCGTCTCAGCGTCAGTGTTGTGAGAAATGTCGGCTCAGCACTTTTGGTATGTTTCCTCAGGTTTTGGGAAACACGGCAGCGTTCAGAGACGTTTGACCATCGCAGCTTTGTCTCGTTCCTGCTCCCAAAGTCCAGTTCAAGCACGTTTCAAGCGTTTCCAGGTGCATTTTAAAGCGTTTCCAGCACCTTTGAGCTGCGGTAACTGACCTGTTAGGGGCGGCAGTGGCTCAGTCCATGGGTGACTCAGCTGGGAATTCAAATCAGATGACAAGAGGAGTCACGAGGGGAGGCTGCAGAATCCGTAGGGTCGCCGGTTCGAGTCCCTGTGTGAACTTCATCTCCTGGGCACTGCCGAGGTGCTGTTGAGCAAGGCACCGAACCCCCAACTGCTCGGGGCGCCAGAGTGAAAAAATTGAATCAATAAAGGCCTCCTCCTCCTCCTCCTCCGCTATGATCATTTCACACATCACCTCGGTCTAACAAGTTACAGGCAACCAACTCAATCTTGGTTTGCTTGACTATTTAGCCTACCGCACCGTTGTGATGAACAGAGAGCTGAGGAAGGCAAAGCTCTGGATCTACCCTCAGTCCTGGTTCCTACCCTCACCTGTGGTCATGAAAGCTGGGTCAGGACCCAAAGAACCAGGTCCAGGTCAGGACCCAAAGAACCAGGTCCAGGTCAGGACCCAAAGAACCAGGTCCAGGTCAGGACCCAAAGAACCAGGTCCAGGTCCAGGACCCATAGAACCAGGTCCAGGTCCAAGCGTCTGAAATGTGTTTCCTCAGGAGGGGGTCTGGAGTCTCCCTTAGAGAGAGGGGGAGAAGTTCAGCATCCGTGAGGAACTCGGAGTAGAGCCGCTGCTCCTTTGCGTTGAAAGGAGCCAGTTGAGGTGGTTCAGGATCATCTGGTAAGGATGAACCCTGGGCGCCTCCCTAGGGAGGTGTTCCAGGCACGTCCAGCTGGGAGGAGGCCTCGGGGAAGACCCAGGACCAGGTGGAGAGATTAGATCTCCACACTGGCCTGGGAACGCCTCAGGATCCCCCAGTTAGAGCTGGTTAATGTGGCCCGGGAAAGGGAAGTTTGGGGTCCCCTGCTGGAGCTGCTGCCCCTGAGACCCGACCCCGGATAAGAGGCTGAAGATGAGATGTTTCAAAAATGTGTCTCCTGTCTGTACTCAGACTCCTGTAACCGAAGTTTAAAACACTTTATTAATAACATTTGAATTTCAGCAGAAGCTGATCTCACTCCGTTCTGTTTCCACACTTTTACAAACATCAGTGACAGAAGGCTGTTTCTCGCTCTGCACACCTGCAGTCCTGACCCCCGAGAACGTTTCAAACCCTTCTTTATCACGACTGATGCTCGTCCAGCTGCAGCTAACGCAGGAGGACAGCGGCGACCTCAGCAGCGGCTTCTCTGTCTATATGTGTTACCTAAGGTTGAGAGGGTTTAAGAGCAGAGCTGCGTCTGAAGGCTTCCTGTCCACTCATCATGAGTCAGTCCGCTGTGTGACGGCTGGTGCTGCAGCGCCACCCAGTGGACCAAACTACAACACTGTGGTTATTCTTTTATAGTAAAGAGGGAGGAATTTAGCATCTTTTTGTGCTGGTTTTGCATCTATTTTTAGTCATTTTGCATCTTTTTGTGATGGTTTTGCATCTATTTTTAGTCATTTTGTATCTTTTTGTGCTGGTTTTGCATCTATTTTTAGTCATTTTGCATCTTTTTGTGGTGGTTTTGCATCTATTTTTAGTCATTTTGTATCTTTTTGTGCTGGTTTTGCATCTATTTTTAGTCATTTTGCATCTTTTTGTGGTGGTTTTGCATCTATTTTTAGTCATTTTGCATCTTTTTGTGGTGGTTTTGCATCTATTTTTAGACATTTTGCATCTTTTTGTGGTGGTTTTGCATCTATTTTTAGTCATTTAGCATCTTTTTGTGCTGGTTTTGCATCTATTTTTAGTCATTTTGCATCTTTTTGTGCTGGTTTTGCATCTGTTTTTAGTCATTTTCTATCTTTTTGTGCTGATTTTGCATCTATTTTTAGTCATTTTGCATCTTTTTGTGGTGGTTTTGCATCTTTTTTTAGTCATTTAGCATCTTTTTGTGCTGGTTTTGCATCTATTTTTAGTCATTTTGCATCTTTTTGTGCTGGTTTTGCATCTGTTTTTAGTCATTTTCTATCTTTTTGTGCTGATTTTGCATCTATTTTTAGTCATTTTGCATCTTTTTGTGCTGGTTTTGCATCTATTTTTAGTCATTTTACATCTTTTTGTGCTGGTTTTGCATCTATTTTTAGTAATTTTGCATCTTTTTGTGCTGGTTTTGCATCTATTTTTAGTCATTTTGCATCTTTTTGTGCTGGTTTTGCATCTTTTTGTAGTCATTTTACATCTTTTTGTGCTGGTTTTGCATCTATTTTTAGTCATTTTGCATCTTTTTGTGCTGGTTTTGCATCTATTTTTAGTCATTTTGCATCTTTTTGTGGTGGTTTTGCATCTATTTTTAGTCATTTTGCATCTTTTTGTGCTAGTTTTGCATCTATTTTTAGTAATTTTGCATCTTTTTGTGGTGGTTTTGCATCTTTTTTTAGTCATTTAGCATCTTTTTGTGGTGGTTTTGCATCTATTTTTAGTCATTTTGCATCTTTTTGTGGTGGTTTTGCATCTATTTTTAGTCATTTTGTATCTTTTTGTGGTGGTTTTGCATCTATTTTTAGTCATTTTGCATCTTTTTGTGGTGGTTTTGCATCTATTTTTAGTCATTTTGCATCTTTTTGTGATGGTTTTGCATCTATTTTTAGTCATTTTGCATCTTTTTCTGGTGGTTTTGCATCTATTTTTAGTCATTTAGCATCTTTTTGTGCTGGTTTTGCATCTATTTTTAGTCATTTTGCATCTTTTTGTGCTGGATTGCATCTGTTTTTAGTCATTTTCTATCTTTTTGTGCTGATTTTGCATCTATTTTTAGTCATTTTGCATCTTTTTGTGGTGGTTTTGCATCTTTTTTTAGTCATTTAGCATCTTTTTGTGCTGGTTTTGCATCTATTTTTAGTCATTTTGCATCTTTTTGTGCTGGTTTTGCATCTGTTTTTAGTCATTTTCTATCTTTTTGTGCTGATTTTGCATCTATTTTTAGTCATTTTGCATCTTTTTGTGGTGGTTTTGCATCTTTTTTTAGTCATTTAGCATCTTTTTGTGCTGGTTTTGCATCTATTTTTAGTCATTTTACATCTTTTTGTGCTGGTTTTGCATCTATTTTTAGTCATTTTGCATCTTTTTGTGCTGGTTTTGCATCTATTTTTAGTCATTTTGCATCTTTTTGTGGTGGTTTTGCATCTATTTTTAGTCATTTTGCATCTTTTTGTGGTGGTTTTGCATCTATTTTTAGTCATTTTGCATCTTTTTGTGGTGGTTTTGCATCTTTTTTTAGTCATTTAGCATCTTTTTGTGCTGGTTTTGCATCTATTTTTAGTCATTTTGCATCTTTTTGTGGTGGTTTTGCATCTTTTTTTAGTCATTTAGCATCTTTTTGTGCTGGTTTTGCATCTATTTTTAGTCATTTTGCATCTTTTTGTGGTGGTTTTGCATCTGTTTTTAGTCATTTTCTATCTTTTTGTGCTTATTTTGCATCTATTTTTAGTCATTTTGCATCTTTTTGTGGTGGTTTTGCATCTTTTTTTAGTCATTTAGCATCTTTTTGTGGTGGTTTTGCATCTATTTTTAGTCATTTTGCATCTTTTTGTGCTGGTTTTGCATCTATTTTTAGTCATTTTGCATCTTTTTGTGCTGGTTTTGCATCTTTTTTTAGTCATTTTGCATCTTTTTGTGCTGGTTTTGCATCTATTTTTAGTCATTTTGCATCTTTTTGTGCTGGTTTTGCATCTATTTTTAGTCATTTTGCATCTTTTTGTGGTGGTTTTGCACCTATTTTTAGTCATTTTGCATCTTTTTGTGCTGGTTTTGCATCTATTTTTAGTCATTTTGCTTCTTTTTGTGCTGGTTTTGCATCTTTTGCTGTTTTGACCCAAGAGCTTTTGTTTTTTTCCAACTCAATGACAAATGCTGATTATTAACGTCTTTCTGTTTTGAGGTTAGATGTAAAAACCAGACACTGAGTCAAACTCCCCGGCCAATAAAGCTGATTCTGGGCACCAAACTCAGTTTTTATGAATGAACTGAAAGGAGAGGTAGAACCGTGGAAACAAAGGGAGATTAAAAAGTCCGGCCTTACTTCTCCTCGGCCTTCCTCTTCTCCTCCAGGTGGCGGTGAGCCTCCAGACGAGACTCAGGGGTGAATGAACACGGCGTGTGCCAGAACTCCTTCTCCCGCTGCTCTTCGTCCTGGTCAGGGCTCATCGTGTTCTGCTCCTGGTTCTCCTGGTTCTCCTCCAACACTGAACTACAGAGACAGAAAGCATTCAGTCACTTTAACACCTCAGATGTCAGGAGCGTTTCACTTTTATGTCTGCAGGTCAGTGTGTGACGCTCCATGAGGCATATGAATCCAGACTCGTTTTAAAGTGTCAGTCCGGCCAGAAACGGACCCACGGTCTTTTTCGGGGGGAGAAGGAGGGGGGACAAGTACCCTAAAGCCCAGGTCACGGGACGGACGGACAGTGGGAGGGCGCCCTCAGACCTCCATGTCTCATGAAAACGAGACAGTGGTGA
>NC_139840.1:1485414-1575414 GCF_963691815.1 Echiichthys vipera | reverse complement strand
GACGGGGGGGCCTCAGGAGGACGACTCCCCTGATCCTGGAGGAGACGCGGATGTGCGGTCAGAAGACGTCCAGCTGGGAGGAGGCCTCGGGGAAGACCCAGGACCAGGTGGAGAGATTAGATCTCCACACTGGCCTGGGAACGCCTCAGGATCCCCCAGTTAGAGCTGGTTAATGTGGCCCGGGAAAGGGAAGTTTGGGGTCCCCTGCTGGAGCTGCTGCGCCCGAGATCCGACCCCGAATAAGAGGCTGAAGATGAGATGAGACGTGGTGGAACAGCTTTTCTTCCATCTGAAAGAGGCCGAGTCACCAAACAAAGATGGCGGCACTCTGGGGGCGTCCACTGTCAGCTGTTCACGTCTGTTTGTCTTCTCTCAGGACTCTTCGACGGCGGCGGCGGCGGTGGACGAGTCGAGCGACGACGTCGTTCTGATCAAAGAGGAAACAACGAAGGAGGAAGTGAACAGCGACGCAGACGAGCTGCTGCTCAACGAGGACGGTGAGAGTAGACTGTCAAACACACGCCGCGTGATCCCAGCGTGGTTCATTCAGACTCATTTAAGCCCCGCCCACAGCGCTCTCCGTTGACTGTGTTGTGTTAATTCTGTCTGCTGCGATGTTAAAGGGTGAAGAACCACAACTACATGTTTACAAGCAGCACAGTCCTGAGAGGATACAGCTCGATGCTAACGCAGAATGGGAATTACCATTGAAGCGCTAACAAAAATTAGCAAACAACCATATCACACTGGTGACCTTCCACCATGTTTGTTTACTTTCTACAAAGTGCACACACACACAGAGACGGACACACAGAGACGCACACAGGGGCACAAACGTACACACAGACTCACACACGGACATGCACATAGGGACTCGCACACACGGACACACAGACGCACACATGGACACACACACGGACGCACACAGGGACTCAGACGCGCACACGGACGCACACACACGGAGGCACACATGGACACGCACACAGATGCACACAGGGACACTGACGCACAGAGGGACGCACAGACGCACACACACGGAGGCACACATGGACACGCACACAGATGCACGCACGAACACACACAGGGACTTTTACTGTTGCTCCCGTGTGGATCTATGAAAGTTAAACGTGTGTGTGTGTGTGTGTGTGTGTGTGTGTGTGTGTGTGTGTGTGTGTGTGTGTGTGTGTGTGTGTGTGTGTGTGTGTGTGTGTGTGTGTGTGTGTGTGTGTGTGTGTGTGTGTGTGTGTGTGTGTGTGTGTGTGTGTTTTAAGGGACTGAGGTGCAGCGGTCGGACACAGACGACAGTGAAGAAGGACCCTCTGGGATGATGATGATGACGTCGGCCTCGGCGGCCGCCTTGAGGCTGTGGGATCCGAACGGTGACGGGCCGTCTGCGGGTCCAGACCGCCTCGGCGCCGCGGGGTCTCCGGGCGCTGCAGGGGGCGCCGAGAGCGGCTCTTCAGACGTCGTGTTTGACTTGGCCTCGGAGCCGGACTGCGAAGCTCCGTCGGCGCTCCGGACGAGGGCGCCGTTCGCCCTCGGGTCCGGAGGGAGCCCCGCCTCGCCGCCCCGAACCTCGGAGCTGAAGCGCGGCGCGTCCCTGATCACCTACGACACGGACTTGGACCTGTGCACCTCCTCGTGGACCAGTCAGGGCCTGCCGAGCATCCTGCCCGCGCCTCACCGGGCGACACAGCCGGACAAAGCGCCGGACCCGAACGCCGCGGGCTTCCCCTCGGCGCTCGGCCTCGCCGGCTCCAGACTGGACCCGCTAGACCTGAACAGGTACAACAGGGACCGGCGCTTCGTCTGCAGCTACTGCGGGAAGTGCTTCACGTCGTCGCGGAGCCTGGAGACGCACGTGCGCGTCCACACGGGCGAGCGGCCGTACAGCTGCGCTCAGTGCGGGAAGCGCTTCACGCAGTCGGGACACCTGAAGACGCACCAGAGCGTCCACACGGGGGAGCGCCCGTTCGCCTGCGACCTCTGCGGGAAGAGGTTCGCCGGGAAGCAGAACCTGAGGATCCATCAGCAGAAGCACCACATGGGGGAGGGGGAGCAGAGCGCCGCGCCCGTGTGACAGGACGCCGTCAGCGCGGAGGAGACAAACTTTACCGCTGTGTTTTTATAACAGATGTTTTTTAAACGGTTCGATTCTCACGCCTTAAACATTTCAGACCATGTGAAGAAACGACGACTGAAGCGGAAAAATATACAGAAATAATCAATAAATGAATTTACCAAAAATATTAATATGTCTGAGGCCGTGGCTCTCAGCAGGAAACCGGTGGGTTCTTACTCCGGGTCCGGAATGAGTCCTTACCCCAAGTGAAGGACTTCAAGTACCTCAGGATCTTGTTCACGAGTGAGGGGACGATGGAGCGTGAGTTTGGCCGGAGAATCGGAGCAGCGGGGGCGGAGCTGCAGTCGCTCTACCGCACCGTTGTGACGAAAAGAGAGCTGAGGAAGACAAAGCTCTGGATCTACCCTCAGTCCTGGTTCCTACCCTCACCTGTGGTCATGAAAGCTGGGTCAGGACCCACAGAACCAGGTCCAGGTCAGGACCCAAAGAACCAGGTCCAGGTCAGGACCCAAAGAACCAGGTCCAGGTCAGGACCCAAAGAACCAGGTCCAGGTCAGGACCCAAAGAACCAGGTCCAGGTCCAAGCGTGTGAATGTGTTTCCTCAGGAGGGGGGCTGGAGTCTCCCTGAGAGAGAGGGGGAGAAGTTCAGCATCTGTGAGGAACTCGGAGTAGAGCCGCTGCACCTTTGTGTTGAAAGGAGCCAGTTGAGGTGGTTCAGGATCATCTGGTAAGGATGAACCCTGGGCGCCTCCCTAGGGAGGTGTTCCAGGCACGTCCAGCTGGGAGGAGGCCTCGGGGAAGACCCAGGACCAGGTGGAGAGATTAGATCTCCACACTGGCCTGGGAACGCCTCAGGATCCCCCAGTTAGAGCTGGTTAATGTGGCCCGGGAAAGGGAAGTTTGGGGTCCCCTGCTGGAGCTGCTGCCCCTGAGACCTGATCCAGGATCAGAGGCTGAAGATGAGATGAAAAATAAACAGGATTAATTGATCAAATGTGACATGTGGATTTTTCACCTTTGTGGTAATTTTACTATTTAATTTTCTTTCTTTTGATTTTTCCAATTTATTTAAATTATTTTTTACTTTTATTTTATATATTTATTTAAATTAAATTTAAATTTTTTATCCAAGTCTTTGTGCATCTTCTTCATAAATGCACATTTATTAAAATAAAGACTAAATATTTCACAAAGAAATGAAGAATAAATACAATTAAAATAAATAAATAAATTATTTTTTATTTATTAAATATTAAAATAAATTAAAAACCATTCAAAAAGAAATTAAAAATAAAATAGAACAATTAATACAAAAATAAATAAATTAAAAAACATTTAAAACCTAAATAAATATAATTGTGTCACATTTGATCCGTTAATTATTGTTTATTTGTTAATTTATTTTTTAATTATTTGCAGGATCGGTCGTCCGCGGGTAAAGACCTGATCCAGATGTAAACAGGACTGGGACCTGATCCAGATGTAAACAGGACCAGGTCCTGATCCAGGTCTAAACAGGACTGGGTCCTGATCCAGATGTAAACAGGACCGGGACCTGATCCAGGTCTAAACAGGACTGGGTCCTGATCCAGGTGTAAACAGGACCGGGACCTGATCCAGATGTAAACAGGACCGGGACCTGATCCAGGTCTAAACAGGACTGGGTCCTGATCCAGATGTAAACAGGACCGGGACCTGATCCAGGTCTAAACAGGACTGGGTCCTGATCCAGATGTAAACAGGACCGGGACCTGATCCAGGTCTAAACAGGACTGGGTCCTGATCCAGATGTAAACAGGACCGGGACCTGATCCAGGTGTAAACTGGACTGAGACCTGATCCAGGTCTAAACTGGACCGGGACCTGATCCAGGTGTAAACAGGACCGGGACCTGATCCAGATGTAAACAGGACCGGGACCTGATCCAGGTGTAAACTGGACCGGGACCTGATCCAGGTGTAAACAGGACCGGGACCTGATCCAGGTGTAAACAGGACCAGGTCCTGATCCAGATCCATTCTTACCTCAGAGAGGACCTGGGCCCTCGTGGGTCCCCCTCAGACCTGCAGCAGCGTGTGAACGTGTTGATGTGGCATTAAAACTGAAACCTCAGATCCACTGTCGTGTTTTTCTTTCACGTTGGTGCCGTGTGCAAAACAAGGGCCCAGGGCCGGAGCAGGTAACAGGGGGGCCCAGGGCCGGAGCAGGAGACAGGGGGGCCCAGGGCCGGAGCAGGAGATAGGGGGGCCCAGGGCCGGAGCAGGAGACAGGGGGGCCCTGGGCACAGACATTAAAAAGAGCCCCCCCCCCCCCCCCCATTGGCTCATATCAAGTCCTGTTGTTTTTAGATGTTTGACTTTTCTGTGGAGTTGATTTTTCATCTTTCTGCTGGTTTTATGTCTATTTTAGTCATTTTTCACAGCACTGTAGTGGATTTATCTTTATTTTAAGTCATTTTGTGATTATTTTTAGTCATTTGCATCTAATTTTTGATCATTTTAGTCCTTTTGTGAATATTATGCATGTTTTTTGAGACGTTTTACCTCATTTTGCCTCCTTTGTTGTAATTTTGTATCGTTTATAGTTGGTTTGTGGTCATTTAGCATCTCTGTGAAGTTGTGATGTTTTAAGTTGAATTGAAGTGCGAAAAACTTTGAAACCAGTTTGAAAAAGTGGCAAATGTGACACAGAGGCCTTAAAAGAGTTCTGTCTGATCTCAGCAGAATGATCCAAAAATAACTGTCCTTAAATCTCTGACGACCAAACTGTGAATTATAAAGAAATACTTTCAAAAACCAACATGGGCCTAAAAGAATCCAGTATCATTACCCGTCAGGATCCTCCACCTGACACGCACGCACACACACACGCACGCACGCACAGGTTCCAGAGTTAAACTCCTGCTCTGGAGCCTCCCGCTGCACCACACAGTGTTCTCCTGCAGAGGTCGTGACGGTGCTCAGATATAAAGACCGTTCACACAGAGCTGCTGCAGTTAACGTTCAGTAACTCAAACATCATCATGTGGATCCATGTTCACCGGAACATTAACGCCACAGTGCACCAGTATAAAGATGCACAATGATTAAAAATAGATGCAAAACAAACCAGGAAGGGACGCAAAATGACTAAACTGACACTAAATTACTACAAACAGATGTAAAATTATGAAAATAGATTCAGAATGACTAAAAATGAACGTAAAATTACTAAAATAGATGCAAAACGACTATGAAGGGATGCAAAATGACCACACATGCATGCAAAGTTATTAAAAATAGATCCAGAACGACTTAAAATAGACGTAAAATTACTAAAATAGATGCAAAACAACTATGAAGGGATGCAAAATGACCAAACAAGGATGCAAAATTATGAAAAATGGATTCAGAATGACTAAAAATGAATGTAAAATTGATGCAAAATGACAACAAACCGACGCAAAAGTATTAAAAAAATACAAGCAGAATGACTAAAACTGGATGCAACATGAATAAAAATAGAATCAAAATGACAAACTATCCATATGAATCAGAATCAGAATACTTTATTGATCCCCGGGGGGAAATTATTTCGTTCCAATGCTCCGTGCACAGTAGAAACAAGCCATAAAGATGAATAAGTAGAAATAAAATAAAGTAAAGACTCAAATAAAATACAATTAAAATAAATCTAAAGTAGCTAATAAATAGCCAATAAAATACAGTACAAATAAATAATAAACAATCAAGTAAACAATCTGAAGTGAATAGATGCAAAATGGCAACAAACGGATGAAAATGTATTAAAAATAGATTCAGAATGAATAAAACTGAATGCAAATTTAATAAAAACTAGAATCAAAATGACAAACGGATGCAAAATTATGAAAAATAGATTCAGAATGAATAAAAATGGACCTAAAACGACTGAAATTGATGCAAAATGACTAAAAAAAATGGCTGCTGTGTCGGAAACACTGGCCCATCATTAAACGCAGAACCATGTGAGAAACATCACAATAACAACAGGCTCTTATTTTGAAGTCAGCTGTTATCCCGGAAGTCCGAGGCTGGCGGCGGAAGTAGGAGGACGTGTGTCCCCTTTGTGAAGCTCCAACATCCGCGGTTCCGTCACCGACATCAGCCGGAGTCCCAGCGGCCGCCGGAGCTCCGTGGGCCCGTCACGAGTGAGTCCCGTCCCGGTCCCGGTCCCTCGCGCGCGGCGGGATGTCGGTCTTAAGCAGCAGAGCTGTGCACGAGCAGCTGTCCGTCATCATGGGCGCGCTCACCAGAGCCGCGGTGACGGACATCTGTCAGCTGGTGGACGAAGGGTACGCGCTGCTGCAGCTGGAGATCCGCCGCAGCCACCAGGAGAACCAGGACCTGAGGAGGAAGCTGCACCTCATCCAGTCCATCGTGGTCCGGGGCAGCGGCGGGGCAGAGGGCGGGGGGGCGGCGGAGGAACCGGAGCCCGGACCGGCCCCGGAGGAGAGCGCGCAGCAGGCGGAAGCAGCGCAGCAACACCGGGACAGCGACGGAGGAGACGCCGCTGCTCCGGTGCTGCGGGAGGAGGTAAACAAGAGCCGGCCCGGTGTCACCTTCACCCCGGAAGCTGCTCACGCACTCACGGGTGTTAGGAGTCAGGACAGGTGTCCGTCAAACAAGTGTAAAGGGACGCAGAATGACTAAATATGGATGCAAAACAAGTGTAAAGGGACGCAAAATGACTAAATATGGACACAAAATGACCAAACATTGATGCAAAAATTAAAAAATGAATGCACAATGATTAGAAATGAATGCAAAACTATTATAAATGGATTCAAAATGTTAAACAATTGATGCAAAACAAGTAGGAAGGGACACAAAAGAAATAAAAATTCTTAAAAATGGATGCAAAATGATTAAAAATAGACAAAAAATGACCAAACATGGACGCAAAATTATTATAAATTGATGCAAAAGTGACAAAAATGTATGCAGAATGACTAAATATGGAAGCAAAACAAGTAGGAAGGGACACAAAATACCTAAACATGGACACAAAAGGACCAAGAAGGGATGCAAAACCAATAAACGACTATGACGGGACACAAAAGGACTAACATTGGATGCACAATTATTAAAAACAGATGCAAAACGAATAGGAAGTGAATCACTCGGCTGCAGCTGAAGCGTTAAAAACGTCCATTTCCTCTTTTTAATTCTTTTCTCATTGAATCTGAAATGAACCGTAGAGACGAGTCGGAGCTCAGGACTTTTTTATATTTAGGTGTTTGAAAAAACATATTTCACGTGTGAATGCGTCGCTCGCCCCGGCTGTTTGCCTCGTTGTAGCTATTTTATATTCATTCATCAGTAATTTTAATACTTTTATGTTGTTTTAATCCTGTTGCAGCTTCCTGACGTGGTGTTGATCAAAGACGAAGACTCGGACGCGGACGACAGCTTCGAGGACGGTGAGTGAAGCGCAGGAGGCTCCGTCCGTCTCCGTGTTCGGACCGTTTCTACGTCCACGGCCTCGTTTCTACGTCCACGGCCTCGTTTCTACGTCCACGGCCTCGTTTCTACGTCCACGGCCGCGTTTATTCAACATTTATCCAGCAACACGTGCAGGAAACAGATTTTTAAGGCTGAGTCACGACGTGATAAAGAGATATCTCTAAAAACCTTCCACTCTAAGACGTCGAGCTGATTTTAAACGCTGCGTCTTCTCTTCCAGGTGAAACTACACCCGATGACGGAGGCGGCGCCGCAGCCAGAGAGCGCGGCGGCCGGAGTATGAAGCGGCGCTGGCCGGGAAGCGAGGAGACGGACAGGAAGTCACCCTCTGAGCCGCTCACGCTGAAAACTGCGGGGACACAGAAGAAGAGCGTGACAGTCTTCTCCCTGGACTCTCCTCGTAGCGAGCCGGGATGCTCTGGCGAGGTCTGCGGAGACGAGCTGGACGTCGGCGGCGGCGAGTCGGTTTGTTCCTACACGTCGCAGATGGACCCGGACGTCCAGCTCGTCCACCAGGAGTGCTCGCTGTTCCCGCCGAGCTCCAACAGACAGACGTACTTTGGTAACGGCGCTCTGATGGAGTCTCACTCTCCCACGGGCAAAGCAGAGCTGGACCTCAGCCTGACGTGGACCAAACCGTCCAAAGGTCAGATGGCGTTCGCTCAGTTTCACCAAAGCGAGAACTTGGACGCCGACGCTTTCGGACTCAAGATGGTCAGCGTCACGGGCTCGACCTCCACGGACTGTCAGCTGTCCGAGAGCAGCAACTCTGCGTACGAGTACGACGACGGCGACCTGAACTTCCCCCTCTACAGGGACCCGTCGGGGCGGCCGCAGCTCTGTAACGGGCAGCCGGGCGCCCGGGGGAAGCGCTTCGTGTGCGCCATCTGCTCAAAGACGTACGCCACGTCGCAGAACCTGGAGGTTCACATGCGGATCCACACGGGCGAGAGGCCGTTCAGCTGCAGCCAGTGCGGCAAGAAGTTCACCCAGTCGGCTCACCTGAAGTCGCACCTGAGCGTCCACTCCGGCGAGCGGCCGTACACCTGCACGTTCTGCTCCAGGAGCTTCATCGTCAAATACAGCCTCAAGTTACACATGAAGAAATGTCATTCCGACGCCATCCCGACGTCCCACGGTCATCCCGACGCCATGTCGTCGTCCCACAGTCATCCCGACGCCATCCCGACGTCCCACGGTCATCCCGACGCCATCCCCACGTCCCACAGTCATTCCGACGCCATCCCGTCGTCCCACAGTCATCCCAACGCCATCCCGTCGTCCCACAGTCATCCCGACGCCATGTCGTCGTCCCACAGTCATCCCCACGACTGAACTAATGTGTGTAAACGTTCTGTAAATATCCACTTTTACATCAGGTGTATTTAAACGACTGAATGATTCACAAAAACTATTTTTTATTTGTGATTTTTGTTCAAATTTGATGCTTTGAGCGTCTCAAATTTGAAGACTTCCTGTTTCTTTTTTAAGCATCATAGTAAAATTATTACAAAGAGAATCAACGCAATTGCAAAGACACAAAACAACCACAAAGAGACACATAACAGCTTCAAAGTGCGACTTCAGAGACACAAAACAACTACAAAGAGACACAAAACAACTACAAAGAGACTCAGTGTGACTTCAGAGAGATGGAAACGTCTCACTTTTAAAGTCTGAAGTGTAAAGTTCAAAAACATTTCACGAGTTTATTTGTGTTGTGTAAAAAAACTTGTTTATAAATAAAAACTAACTCTGAAATTGTTTTGTATCCAGTTTGTTTTAAAACAGGTCGTAACAACTTCACGTTTCAGGCGTGGAGCAGGTTTTAATGCTGTGTTTCACACGAGGAAACAAAGTTCACATCAACACCTCCCTCTCTTCCTGTTCAGAGACCTGGGGAAACGCTTTCTAAGGGCCCCCTCCCACTGTGCCTCCGTCCCGTGCCCCGTGCTTTAGGGTCCTTGTCCCCCCCTCCAGGCCCGTTTGTACTCACACTACCTGGGCCTCGAAGAATGCTTCTTGCTGCCTATACGTCATCACGCCGTAACACGTCACACGCATTGATGACGTCATGGCGATGCGTGGCTTTGTTTCCAGATCTTTCCGTAGACCTCGGAGTTTTTGTGCGTCTTGTCGACTGTTTTTGAATCTTTTCATCGACCAAATCTGCAGTAAACACTCCACCTCCGCATCACACCAACGTGAACCTTTCACCGCCATTGTTTGAAATGTCCGCGCATGGTCCCTCCTTCTTTTTTCTACGTCCCAACAGGCGCACAGGAAATGACCTCAGAACCGCCGTAGGCCTCGTGCTCGTACACGTGCGCACGCTCGTGCTCGTACACGTGCAAACGTGCTTTACTAAAGCCCACCTCTCCCAAACGGGCCGTGGACGGAAAGCGTGCCGCTCCTAGACGCGGTACGGTTGCACTCACACTGGTCAAAGGAACCAGACTTTAGCTGTGGAACCTGTTCTGGCACGGTGCGGAGGCACAGTGGGAGTGCGCCCTAAAGCTCTTTACAACCGTTCTTCAAAAACGAGTCACTGGGATAATTCATGATGTCGCTTCATGAACACACTAACCAGATATTCACACAGGACCAAACTATTACATTTCCTGGTCTGCTGGAATTCAAAAGTGCCCAAAAAAAGCTTCAAAGCCAGGAATAAAAAAAAACAAGCAATGTTTTCTCAAAATATATATTTTTTAAAATATAAAAACATGTTATTATTGCAATAAAATAAAACCTAAATATTAAAATGATTGTGATAATATTTATATTTAATGCTCTGAGTAAAAAGAATCACACAGGATTTAAAAATTTAAGAAAAACACTAAATTAAAGTTGTTTTTTATATATTTTAGATTAATGTCCAATGACACTTTGCACATGCGCAGTGCGGCGCGTCTCCAGTCCATTTTCCCCCATCACTTCCGGGTTGGTCTCGAGGCTGTTTACATTCAGGTGAACGCGCGTGTGTCCTCGCTCACCTGGCCGCCCCGTTAAACGCACGCACGCACGCACGCACGCACGCACGCGGCGGGTCTCGAACATGTCTCCGGCCGCGGCCCTGCACGCGCAGCTGGCCTCCATCGTGGAGGTGTTGGCGAACACGGCGGTGGCGGAGATCTGTGAGCTCGTGGACAGCGGGTACTCGGTGCTGCAGCTGGAGCTCAACCGGAGCCGCAAGGAGAACGAGGCGCTGCGGAGAAAGCTGCGGCTCACGGAGCTGCGGGCCGCCCGGGGGGCCGCGCTGAGGGCCGCCGCCGCCGCCGCCGCACCGCTGCCGCGTCCACCGCTGCCGCGTCCACCGCGACAGTCGCTGCCGCTGCCGCAGCTGCCGCCGCCGCCGCCGCCAGCTCATCAGCGGAGGAGGAGCGGGAGCCCCGGAGGTGAGCGCCGCTCCCACCGGAGCCTTCATCCGTTATTTAATATTATTATTTTACATTTATTTTTATTTTAGTGTTTTTGTTTATTTTTTATTTGATTCATTTTTTATTTTTATTGTTTTTAGTTTTTTTATCTAATTTTTAACATGTATTTTGTTTATTTTATATACTATTTATATTTATTGATTCTAATTTTATTGATTCTTTAACATGTATCATTTGTTTATTTATTTTTATTTTAGATTTATTTTTATTGATTTTAGTTTATTTCATTTATTATTTGTTTATTTCTTTACATCTTAGATTTATTGTATTGATGTGAGTATTTTATTTTATCTTTTAATTTCTTATTATTGATTTTATTTATTAAGTATTTTATTTTAAAACATGAAAAAATAAAACAAAAAGCAGAAAATAAAAACATTACAAAACTAGAAAGCGCGAGAGAATATTTTTATTCATTTTTATTTATTTTTATGAATTATTGAATTTAAATGTTTAATCTGCATTTGTCACAACAAACGGCTCTGGAATATAATTTTTAGTCGTTTAAACTCTTTGAACGTGATTTAAAGTGAATTAAAATCATATTTTTATTATATTTATATCAACGTGTCAGAGCCTCTAACGCTGTGACTCACCTGCTGCAGGTGAGGCGCTGCCGTCCAATCAGGAGGCTCTGCGGTGCCGAGAGCCCGCCCCCTCCTCAGGGCCGGGACAGGACGCCGCCCGGGGCCCGGTGAGTGGACGCTTCCTCCTCCAGCGCCATTATTATTATTATTATTATTATTATTAGTATTATTCTGACTCCGTCCGTTCCCTCTCAGCCTGCTGCAGGAGAGCCGACTGTGGCACTGACCGCAGCGCCGGGCGCCGTGATCAAAGTGGAGGCCGAGGACGAGCCCTGGAGCGGGCCCGAGCCCTGGACCCGGCCCCTGCAGGACGGTAAGAACCCTGATCCTGGATCGTTCTGGACGTTATTTAAGCGACACCGACCCGACAGACCGAGCTACGGCACCAGGAAACAAAATGGCCGCCAAGCGCGCCCACGCACCAGAGGAGTGAAGAGGTCAAAGGTCGATGTTCAGTTAAAGACTCATCTTCTAATTATATATTTTTATTATTTAAAACATGTAAAAATAAAATAAACGTCAGACAGAAAATAAATATATGAAACGACTAAAAAGCCCAAAGATATTTTAATATTTTCTGATTTTTTATTTTATTTTCTGAATTTTTATTCTTTTATTAATTTATTTAAACATATAAAATAAAAATATTAAACAACTAGAAAGCCTAAACATTTATGAATATTTTATATTATTATAATTATTTTTTCTAATTATTTATTTATTTAAACATAAAATAGAAAATAAAACTATTACACAACTAGAAAGCCTAAAGATATATTTTATTA
Source organism: Echiichthys vipera (assembly GCF_963691815.1). Classification (NCBI taxonomy): domain Eukaryota; kingdom Metazoa; phylum Chordata; class Actinopteri; order Perciformes; family Trachinidae; genus Echiichthys; species Echiichthys vipera. The sequence goes on along the minus strand of NC_139840.1, from coordinate 1,563,035 downwards.
TTTTTTAAATTATTTATTTATTTAAACATATTAAATAAAAATATTAGAACTAGAAAGAATAAAAATATGATTTTTTAAAAATTATTTTTTAATTTTATTTTACAAATTTTTATTCTTTATTTATTTATTTAAACATAAAATAGAAAATAAAAATATTAGAACTAGAAATCACCGAGGTGTGAATATTTTTATGAATTTTATTTTATTAAACAAATGTTTTTTCCGTAAACGTGAAAAATCATCTTCTGCTTTTCTTTCTCTCCAGGAGACTTTGGTCCCGTCTCCACGGAGACAGAAGCCCCGCCCCCGCTGCCCAAACAGGAAGCAGCAGAGGAGCCCGACGGCCCGTCTCAGGCGTGGGTGATCGGGGAGGTCAGCTCCACGTCGGCGTCCGTCCCACAGACCCTCAACGCCGCTCAGAGGCCGGACGCCAGCGGGTACGACCGCCTGATGTTCGATCCCCAGCTGCAGCGCGGCCCCCTCACTACCCAGAATGCTTTGGGGGAGGATCCCGGCTGCTCGTACGCGTTGAACACCGGCGTGAGTATTTCAGCTGCGTCTGACTCGGGCGGCGGCGGCGGCTTCCCTTTCCCCGTCTGCGAGGCGAGTCAGCACCAGCGGCCCGCGGACGAGACGCGGCGCCCCGCGAGGAAAGAGCCGCCGGAGAGAGCCGGCGCTTTCGTTCGAAGGGACCGGTGGAGGCTTCAGGACGGCGTCGTCAGGGAGGACGGCGGGGGCAGGACGTTCGTCTGCACGTGCTGCGGTAAGACGCTGGCGTGCCTGAAGAACCTGAAGACCCACATGAGGGTCCACACGGGCGAGAAGCCGTTCGTGTGCGCGCTCTGCGGCAAACGCTTCTCCGACTCCAGCAACCTGAAGCGCCACCAGAGCGTCCACACGGGCGAGAAGCGCTACGGCTGCCTGCACTGCGGGAAGCGCTTCGCCCAGTCGGGCTCGCTGAAGGTGCACATGAGCGTGCACACCGACTGCAAACAGTTCAGGTGCTCCTTCTGCGGCAAGACCTTCATCTCCGGCAGCCACCTGCGGCGCCACGTCACCGTGCACGCCGCCGAGAAACGCTTCGCGCCGGCGTTTCAGTGACGAGTCAGACGAACGGGAAACACGGAGAGAACGGAGCGAGGGGCGGGAACATGAACGAGCGCGTGAGAGAGAGACGCCTCTCGTCTCCGTCAGGAACTCTTTTCACAGCGACGAGTCACAGCAATGAGTCAGCAACGAGTCACAGCGACGAGTCACAGCAGCGACGAGTCACAGCAGCAACACGGTTATTTCCTCCCTGACTGTGATTGGCTTGTACTCCTTGTTAGCACGCTAACGCCCTGATAGCACGCTAACTCCTTGTTAGCACGCTAACTCCTTGTTAGCACGCTTACTCCTTGTTAGCACGCTTACTCCTTGTTAGCACGCTAACTCCTTGTTAGCACACTAACTGCTAAATGAGTAAAACTCTGCCTCTAATCTTCTGACTTTGAGAACTAAGAGTCGTACAAAGTTAGTGTCAGTGATGTTTGTGTGTTTTTACGTGTTTCACATGTTCGGCTGCTGCGGCGCCGTTTCCTCTCGTCATCGCTCACAGACGGCGTCCACAGGAAGCAGCGTCCACAGGAAGCAGCGTCCACAGGAAGCAGCGTCCACAGGAAGCAGCGTCCACAGGAAGCTCCGCGTCGCTGCAGACGCCTTTTTTAAACTCAATAAATGTCTTTTTTTTCAGACTCGTTGTGTAGTTTTTCTATGAACTGAGGGAGAAAACAGTTCGTTTGTATCTGACATCAGTCGATCCTTTGATTATTTAACTGAAGATCTGTGATTATGAAACACATTCAATTAAACGTCACATATATAAACATATATTTATATTGAACAGGTGAGATACATTAGACAATAATATTATTAAACAGGAACGAACACGTCGTCTCTTTATAAAGACACAGGTGTGAGTCGGCACTTTTACGTGACTTAAAAACAGACTTTTTATAGTTAATATGAAACATAATACAGAACTTTTCTGCACTAAAAAGCCTAAAAACGTGTTTCATCACGGACGAACGCTGAACGCACAAAAGTCACTGATGTAAAAGCAGAGAAACGCGTATATTATATTTATTTTAAGACTCTTTCAGCTCATCTTTGGTCTCCAGCTGCAAAATCAACGAACATCTGGATCAAAAACCAGGGGACACGGACAGACGGGCGCACACGCACATCCTTTCTAAATCCATTTCATAATTTACACTTTACACATTTTGCCTTGATGCTTTTATTTTGAAAATCACAAGTATTGAACATTATTTGTGCCGTTTTTAAGTCCTCTCACGTATGCCCCGCCCCTTTCATCATCGCGTGTCTTAAACAGAACGTGTCACTTCCTGAATTTATGCAAATAAACAAAAACACACAATAAACCAACACCTTACTGATGTTCAGGCAGCTGATCCACTTAATGTAACTCACACTTATTATACTTTTATATAATGATAATTAGTGATTAAAGTGCAGTTTCATGTGTTTCTGCGGCGTAAACGACGCGCGCTCAAACCTCCGAGCTGCTCCAAGAATCAACCTGCAGCCGGGTTCACGTCCCTCGTCCGCGGTCGCGCTCAGGACCCGGTGAGTCGTGGTTTTTGTCTTATTTGTTGAATTATATTTAATAAAATTCTGTTTCTTTGTTTATAAAAACTCTGACAAACATTAAACCCGGCCGTGCGTTAGAGGAGCCGTGCACTCACCTGCTCAGGAGGCTGCAGCAGCTTCAGTGTGGCCTGAGGAGCTCACCAGGTGTTTCCACTCATCACTTCCTGTCCTGCACGCCTGTGGGCGGGGCCTGAAGCATGTGGGCGGGGCCTGCAGCCTGTGGGCCAATCAGAGAGCTTCCCCTCCTCCCTCTCATCACGTCCGTGTGCAGGTGGAGTCGGTTAAATGCATAACTTTTTAATAAACTGCCTCTTTTAAAAAGCATCTGAAAAACACTGTGTTTGAATCTTTTTATTCACTTTTACAGTTTAAATCTTTTTCGGACACTTTCAGGATTTAAACCCTTTAAAGTTTGTTCGTTATTTTAACAAATAAACAAAGTGAAACACAGAAAGTGTCTCTGTCTTTAAAACAGGAGGAAACTTTAATTTGAACTTCACATCAAACGAAAACATTTTCACTGAAACTTTAAAAACTGTGAAACTTAATCCCAAACAGGAGCGAGCAGCTGCTCTTCATGCTGATGTTTGGGACTTTACGTCATTTACGCATTTAAATCTTTACGTTTGGAGTTAAATCTCGTTTCCACGCTGTTTAATGTTTAATGTTTAATGTTTTCAGTCTTTAATAACACAGACTACAGCACAGAGGAGTAAAAAGGATAAATAGAGGAATAAAATAATAATAATAAGTGCCTGTGAATGTGTCCAGATCATCGTTATCCCCATCTGACCAGGACCAGGACCAGGACCAGGCTGGGACTGGACCAGGACCAGGACCAGGACCAGGACCAGGACCAGGCTGGACCAGGACCAGGACCAGGAACAGGACCAGGACCAGGACCAGGACCAGGCTGGGGCTGGTCCAACTAACTGATGTGGAGATCCAGGTATTTAACCTCTCACAGGTCGATGATGTCACTGGAACCCTTTGTGCTCCAAGTGCCCACGACAGGAGGCCATTGGTGGACTCCAACGACCGTCGTTAGAGAGACAGTCGTTGGTGGGAAGTTGGTCTGGACTTAGTTAGTGCTGGTCCAGGACCAGGACCAGGACCAGGCACTTGGAGCACAAAGGGTTCCAGTGACATCATCGACCTGTGAGAGGTTAAATACCTGGATCTCACACCACATAGTTGGACCAGGCTTGGTCCTGGTCCTGGTCCTGGTCCAGTCCCAGCCTGGTCCTGGTCCTGCTCCTGGTCCTGGTCCAGTCCCAGCCTGGTCCTGGTCCTGGTCCAGGGGGCGAAACATCTTCCTAGACAAATAACCAAGTCCAGTTGCTTTGAAGATATAATAAGTGCAGAGTTTCACATTTTCCACACGTGCAGTCAGTGGGAAATCAAATATCTGTGCTCAGTCGTTGCTCATCTGAAGGTTTCAGCGTACACGTGCGCACGCTCGTGCTCGTACACGTGCGCACGCTCGTGCTCGTACACGTGCAAACGTGCTTTACTAAAGCCCACCTCTCCCAAACGTGCCGCTCCTAGACGTGGTACGGTTGCACTCACACTGGTCAAACGCACGAGGCTTGACCCGAAAAACCGGTTTTGGCACAGTACGGATGGACAGTGAGAGTGCGCCCTTAGTAACAAAGATCACTGACTCAGCACATTTTTACAATACAAACGTTTAAAACAGTGAAGTTTCCCTCTCAGAGAGTCGGTTCGTGTGAACAGCTCCTCTCTGCTCTGAGGGTCTTGGCGTAGTTTGAGGCCCAAACGTGATTTGACTTGGAAAAAGTTTATAAACTCACAAAGTACTTTTTTATTCATACTTTACGACGCAAAGGAGCAATTTTCCTTCGTCGTGACTCCAGAGATTCTCTCTCTGATCCCAAAACACTGGAACTTTTGCTTCCTCACAGAGTTTCAAAATAAGAGCGAAACGTGTCGGTTTAAGGTTTGGGTTTAAAACACTTCCCTGTATTTGTCTGAATCCCCGGCTGCTGGAGGATAAAAGGCACTTTAACGGCTGAAGAGTTCGACTCCAGAATGACGAACGTCACGATTTCATGTTTAAAACACGGGTCGATCAAAACCTGCTGCTCAGCTTTAAGTGGAGTCTCCTCCTGCTGGACATTAGAGAGAATGCAGCTTTAAGTGGAGTCTCCTCCTGCTGGACATTAGAGAGAATGCAGCTTTAAGTGGAGTCTCCTCCTGCTGGACATTAGAGAGAATGCAGCTTTAAGTGGAGTCTCCCCCTGCTGGACATTAGAAATAATGCAGCTTTAAGTGGAGTCTCCTCCTGCTGGACATTAGAGAGAATGCAGCTTTAAGTGGAGTCTCCTCCTGCTGGACATGAGAGAAAATGCAGCTTTAAGTGGATTCTCCTCCTGCTGGACATTAGAGAGAATGCAGCTTTAAGTGGAGTCTCCTCCTGCTGGACATTAGAGAGAATGCAGCTTTAAGTGGAGTCTCCTCCTGCTGGACATTAGAGAGAATGCAGCTTTAAGTGGAGTCTCCTCCTGCTGGACATTAGAGAGAATGCAGCTTTAAGTGGAGTCTCCTCCTGCTGGACATTAGAGAGAATGCAGCTTTAAGTGGAGTCTCCTCCTGCTGGACATTAGAGAGAATGCAGCTTTAAGTGGAGTCTCCTCCTGCTGGACATTAGAGAGAATGCAGCTTTAAGTGGAGTCTCCTCCTGCTGGACATTAGAGAGAATGCAGCTTTAAGTGGAATCTTTCCCCCTGCCGGCGCTTTAAAGCGTATCTTCGCAGAAATTGATGCGATTGATGTGAAACTCGCACCAGAAGTTTTCATCGTTCCCCTGAGGTTCCGTGTTCGATACCGGGTGACGCTGTTTCACTAAACTTGAAAAAGCCACTGTTTCTTTGCTCATTTTGGAGTCAAACTCTTCCTTCGGTTCACTCAGGAGACACAAAATGGCGCCCGTCTTCCTGTAGACGAACTAGAACTTGACACTCAGCTCTTATTTTGAAGGAGAGTTTCCTGAATCTGAGTTTGGTCACTTTGGGACAGCTCAAAAAAAGCCAAGCTCAACCACCAACACTAGAAGAAACACTTGGCTTTCAGAAATACATCAGGTACATGGAGGTGTTTATGTTCGATATACTTCCTTTACGTGTTAAAGCTAAACTACAGCGACCTGTGAAACGGCGTTCGTGAGCTCCTTCAATATATTTAACAACAAAAACCTCGTTCAGCTTCTCTTTTTTTGCTCCAAACCTGACGTCGGAGACACGTTTGACGGGCAGAAGTCAGCGCCCGAGCATCGCCCGCCCGAGCATCGCCCGCCCGAGCGTAGACCGCCCGAGCGTCGACCGCCCGGACGCTTCGTCGTGTTCATTCTGCCGCGTTTCAAAGGTTCGTTTAAAAGTCTTTTCAGTTGACGTTCAGAGAGTTCTCAGTTGCAGTGGAAGCCTCCCTCCACCAGGCGTCGCTGTCAAACCTTCTCCGGAGCTCACGGTGACTTTAAGTGTAACATGCTAACCGCTAATGTCGCGTATTTCTACTGAGTCCCGTCCGACCTCCTTCCACTCTTCCAGTTTCACCGCCGCAGGAACGTCTTCTACTCGTTCCCGGACGTGATATCCTGAAAAACACAGAACCGTTAAAAGCTTTTGTTATTGTTTGTTTCTCGGTCGACGAACGTGAAGAGAAGCGCGCGTGTTCGATTTCTGACTCACCTCCGTCTTCGCCCTCCTCCACTCGCCCGTCGGCCCCGACCTCGTCACGACTGGAAGAGAAGTCGGACGTGTTTTAGCACAAAACAAAACCTACTTACATACTAACCTACTCTAAAATGTCAGCGTGTTTCCATGACGACCCCGTGCGTTTTTAAGGTTAATCAGCAACGATACTTACACATGAAGGTTGTGATCATCAGGAATGTGGTCGTTGAGACGGCCGCGCTCCACAGAAGACACCTGCAGGGAGGAAAGAGTCGACAGGTGTGAACAGGTGTGAACAGGTGTCAACAGGTGTGAACGGGTGTGAACGGGTGTGAACAGGTGTGAACAGGAGTCAACTGGTGTCATCAGGTGTGAACAGGTGTCAACAGGTGTGAACAGGTGTCAACAGGTGTCAACAGGAGTCAACAGGTGTCAACAGGTGTCAACAGGTGTCAACAGGTGTGAACAGGCGTCAACGGGTGTCAACAGGAGTCAACAGGTGTCAACGGGAGTCAACAGGTGTTAACAGGTGTCAACAGGTGTGAACAGGTGTAAACAGGTGTGAACAGGAGTCAACAGGAGTCAGCAGGTGTCAACAGGTGTCAACAGGTGTCAACAGGTGTCAACAGGAGTCAACAGGAGTCAACAGGTGTGAACAGGTGTCAACGGGTGTCAACAGGTGTCAACAGGAGTCAACAGGAGTCAACAGGAGTCAGCAGGTGTCAACAGGTGTGAACAGGTGTCAACGGGTGTCAACAGGTGTCAACAGGAGTCAACAGGAGTCAACAGGAGTCAGCAGGAGTCAACAGGTGTCAGCAGGTGTGAACAGGTGTCATCGGGAGTCAACAGGTGTAACCGGGTGTGAACAGGTGTGAACAGGAGTCAGCAGGTGTGAACAGGTGTGAACAGGTGTGAACGGGAGTCAACGGGAGTCAACGGGAGTCAACGGGAGTCAACAGGTGTGAACAGGAGTCAACAGGTGTCAACAGGTGTCAACAGGAGTCAACAGGTGTCAACAGGTGTCAACAGGTGTCAACAGGTGTCAACATGAGTCAACAGGAGTCAACAGGTGTCAGCAGGTGTGAACAGGTGTCAACAGAAGTAAATTATGTAAATACCCGGAGTAAAGCGCCGTGACGATGAAGACGGTGAAGATGAGGAGGAGAAGGGCCTTCATCGTTAACCCTGAAACACAAAAACATGAGAAACATTAAAGGAAACACGACTTCTCAGACTTTCGTCTTAAAAGACTCTTTGAAAGAAGAGAAGCTGATGAAGGAGCGACTCACCTGGGCGCTCAGGTGCGGCCTGACAGCAGCTGCTGGGGTAGAACAGGGAGGGGGGCGGGACTTCAGAGAGGCCGCCCAGCGACTGGGTGAAGCACTCCTTTGATTGACAGATCTCAGAACAAATCTCCTCCTGGATGAGCATCTTCGGGGGCGGGGCCACTTTGTCAGGAGGGGGCGGGGCCTCGGTGTGGTCTGAAAGAGACAAACGTACAGAAACGTGTTTTCAGGGACTCACAGGGTCAGACGTCGAAGCCCTTTAAACAGGAAGTGACCGTTCTCCGCCTTCATTAGAAACATGAGACACAGGAAGTTAAAGTCTGCGATGATTCAGGACGAATCCAGAGTTTTTCTTTCTCGTCCCTGGAATCATCTTGTGATCTTTAACCGTGCGTTCACACCAGAAGAGATGGAGGCGATGAAAGCGTCGCGCTGACGTTCAAATCAACGTAAATTACGCAACGTGACACGATGTTCTTCGGGCGACGCGTTCGGAGCAATGCGACGGAGGCTTCATCGCGTATGCAGATTGAAGTTGAAAAATGTGAACTTTTCCAGCGCCTGAAGCTGTGCGGCGACAGCCAATCAGCGTTGAGATTGCGGTGAGCGTCATCGAAGATCTCCGTGAAACATCCAGGGACTCAACGAAGAAGCCATCGCTGCAGGAAACCAAACTGTTCCCATGGATCTAATATAACAGATTTAACTCTGACCTGTGGGTGGCAACGACGTGCCGTTAGGCGTCTGATCTGAAGAAGAAGAAGAAGAAGAAGACGAAGGAGAAGAAGAAGAAGAAGAAGAAGCACCTGTACGGCTTCAGAGGTTAAATCCCTGTCTGTCTGATCTCACTGCAACACAACGACTCACTTCCTGTTATTTCAAAGCCTCAGACCCCTGTTAGCATTAGCATTAGCATTACGTCCAACAGCAGAGTAGGCTGAGCCGGGGGTTAGCTTCAGTTAGCTTCAGTTAGCTAGCCGCCTCGGCTGCTACCTGCGATGGAAGCGATGATCAAAAAGGTGATGATTGTCTGTGGTCGGTTCAGCCCACTACGCCACTAACTACTCACCCTCTGCAGCAGCCTACGCTGCTCCTGGTTTGTTGAATGAACTTTAATAAATGGATGTAGTGTGTGTTGCTCGTGGAGTTGAACCGCGGGTCGTTGTGTTTCTGCAGGACTGAATAAAGGAGGCGTGACGTGGATCCTCACCGTAAGTGAAGCTGCAGCTCTCCTCCAGCTCCGTGCTGTTGAACACGGACCACGCCGTCCCCTCCGCCGAGGTCGGGCCGTCCGCGCTGGTCCTGGTCCTGAGCCAGTCCTGGTCCTGGTCCCGGTCCTGGTCCTGGTCTTGGACCTGGTTTTGGTTCTGTCCTGTCCCGAAGACGCCTCTGAAGACCTTGTGGTCGAGCCAGGACTGGCAGCTCTCCGTCACGTCGCTCAGCAGTCGAGCCAGAGCGCCGCGAGGACGCCGCCTCCTCCGGAAAACCCTGAGAGCAGAAACAGTGTGAGGAGGATCTGGACCCGCCCCTCGTCTCTGAGGCGTCTCAGTCCTGTTCAGAGTCTGAGTCTGTGGCACCTCGTGTTCTCCAGTCTGCTTCTCTGTCGTCGTTACATCAGTGCGACAGCTTCTTCATCAGCTCAGATTCTTTATTTTCTTTCTTTATATTTTATAACTTTGAACTGAAGCTGCAACAATTTACCTTATAAAGTTTTTACATCTGAGTTTTTTAAATGTAATTGTTTCTTTTTTCATAAACGCTCCATTTTTAAAGTGTTAAATTATCAAAATAACAATATTTTATATTTGTCCATTAAATAAACGTCAAGAGACGAAATCCTCTCACGTTTTTCCATGTTTTTGATTTATAAAAAAAAGTGCAAAAAGAGGCAAAATGACTAAAAATAGATGCAAAACCAACACAAAAAGATGCAAAATGACTAAAAATAGATGCAAAACCACTACAAAAAGATGCAAAATGACTAAAAATAGATGCAAAACCAGCACAAAAAGATGCAAAATGACTAAAAATAGATGCAAAAGCACCACAAAAAGGTGCAAAATTACTAAAAACAGATGCAAAACCAGCACAAAAAGATGCAAAATGACTAAAAATAGATGCAAAAGCACCACAAAAAGGTGCAAAATGACTAAATATCTTTGTCTTTGTCGTGATTTAGGTCGTTCTGTTTGTACTTGTGCTCATTTAACACCTCTGTCATCATCTCTGTATCCTGATTTATATCGTTATTGAAATATGAAATAATCTTCACCCTGCTCTGCCTTTAAATGTAGAGAATGTAATGAATATTTCCCTCATTAATGATGTTTTTCACCCCTGAACGGTTCTGAAAGTGCGAGAGTCTGCAGAGCTGCTCTCACCGGACCAGGTTCTCCTTGTAGGACACGGTGCTCTTGCAGGGCGTCAGCGACACGTTGCCGTGGTCGTCCCAGGAGAAGCTGTCCTCTGTGACGCTGTAGTATCCGTTGGTGAGGAGGCGCGGCGAGCGGCGGCAGGAGCACGGATCACCGCCGTCCACGGACGAGTAACAGACGTACGAGGAGTCGGGAGAGAGGAGCGAGCGGTCGAGGCTGAGGGGGAGACGGACGGGACGTTAGAACAGCCGTCACTCAGCTGCAAGATTCAGCTTCATTAAAAATATCATAAAAATAAAATAATATCTGAAACATTAAGACGTCAACGCGCTGTGAAACCCGACTGAACCCGGGTCAACGTGTCTCTGTTTACACCAACACACGCGTGATTCAGCTCCATCACGTCTGTTACTGGTTGTACTGTCCCTTTAAATGATTTTCAGCAGGTACAACAGACTTTTTATGCAACAATTTGAGCTTTTCCTGCTTCAATTTATGGCGACAACCGCAAAAAGATGCAAAATGACTAAAAATAGATGCAAAACCACCACAAAAAGATGCAAAATGACTAAAAATAGATGCAAAACCACCACAAAAAGATGCAAAATGACTAAAAACAGATGCAAAACCAGCACAAAAAGATGCAAAATGACTAAAAATAGATGCAAAACCACCACAAAAAGATGCTAAATGACTAAAAATAGATGCAAAACCACCACAAAAAGATGCAAAATGACTAAAAATAGATTCAAAACCACCACAAAAAGATGCAAAATGACTAAAAACAGATGCAAAACCAGCACAAAAAGATGCAAAATGACTAAAAACAGATGCAAAACCAGCACAAAAAGATGCAAAATGACTAAAAATAGATGCAAAACCACCACAAAAAGATGCAGAATGACTAAAAATTGATGCAAAACCACCACAAAAAGATGCAAAATGACTAAAAATAGATGCAAAACCACCACAAAAAGATGCAAAATGACTAAAAACAGATGCAAAACCAGCACAAAAAGATGCAAAATGACTAAAAATAGATGCAAAACCACCACAAAAAGATGCTAAATGACTAAAAATAGATGCAAAACCACCACAAAAAGATGCAAAATGACTAAAAATAGATTCAAAACCACCACAAAAAGATGCAAAATGACTAAAAACAGATGCAAAACCACCACAAAAAGATGCAAAATGACTCAAAATAGATGCAAAACCAGCACAAAAAGATGCAAAATGACTAAAAACAGATGCAAAACCAGCACAAAAAGATGCAAAATGACTAAAAATAGATGCAAAACCACCACAAAAAGATGCAGAATGACTAAAAATAGATTCAAAACCACCACAAAAAGATGCAAAATGACTATAAATAGATTCAAAACCAGCACAAAAAGATGCAAAATGACTAAAAATAGATGCAAAACCACCACAAAAAGATGCAAAATGACTAAAAATAGATGCAAAACCACCACAAAAAGATGCAAAATGACTAAAAATAGATGCAAAACCACCACAAAAAGATGCTAAATGACTAAAAATAGATGCAAAATATGTTTTTTGCTAGGACATTAACATGTTTTGAGCCATCTGAATGTTTATTTAGTCTCTTTTGGGGGGCGGGTTTTCCACCTCATCCAAATATTTGGGGGCCATGTCCCCTGAACCCCCCCCCCCCAATCTACGCCCGTGCTCTTTGATCCGTGCGTCTCTACCTGTGACAGGCGGCGTCGGCCCGCAGCCGCCGTTTGACCGGAGAACCTGAGGAACGGAGACGAAGAGCAGTTAAAGGACAAACACACACTCGTCTGTTTCTAAAGAAAGACTTTTATCAGCGTGGAGAACATTCCTGTTGTGCACGAGCCGATGTGACGCACGGACGCTCTTTGTCCACATGTTTGTGAGATCAGTGACGCACCAGCAGCAAAGTCATCAAAGTTACACAACTAGAGACTTTAACAGTCACACACACACAAAAGGACGGAAACAAGACACACAAAGACTCAAAATCAATGTAAGAAGGACAGAAATGAACCGAAAGAGACAAGAAATTAGTAAAAACATGCAAAAAGATGCAAAACAACAAAAAATGGGACGTCAAAAGCACAAAAATGCTCCAAAAGAGACAAAATGAGTCCAAACAGAAGCAAAATAAACTGTAAATGGATCCTAAACAATAACTAATACATGCAAAACAACAACAACGAGCAGCAAATAGACTCAAAATCAATGTAAAAGGACACAAATGCTCCAAAAGAGACAAAGAAAAGTAAAATAACTAAAAATAGATGCAAAACAACTACAACATTCAAAAGGAACTAAAAATGGATCCTAAACAACAACAAATGAATGCAAAACAACAACAAGGAGCAGCAAAAAGACTCAAACTAAATGTAAAAAGGACACAAACGACACTAAGAAGACAAAAAATTAGTAAAAACATGCAAAATTACTACAAAAAGGTGCAAAACAACAAAAAACAGGACGTCAAAAGCACAAAAATGCTCCAAAAGAGACAAAATGACAAAAAAATGGATCCTAAACATCAACAAATAGATGCAAAACAACAACAAGGAGCAGTAAAAAGACTCAAAATCAATGTAAAAAGGACAAAAAGAGACTCAAAGAAGACAAGAAATTAGTAAAAACATGCAAAGTGACTCCATAAAGATGCAAAACAACAAAAAATGGGACGTCAAAAGCACAAAAATGAGTCCAAACAGAAGCAAAATAAACTGTAAATGGATCCTAAACAACAACAAATGAATGCAAAACAACAACAAGGAGCAGAAAAAAGACTCAAAATCAATGTAAAAAGAACAAAAACTAACCAAAAGACACAAAGAAAAGAAAAACGACACAAACTCAACACAACAACGAGACACAGAATGACTGTTTGAGGCCCTTTGAGGTTTAGTGTTCCTCTGTAGCTGTGTGTGTGTGTGTGTGTGTGTGTGTGTGTGTGTGTGTGTGTGTGTGTGTGTGTGTGTGTGTGTGTGTGTGACCTACTTGTAACGGCTCCAGAGAAGAACAGATCCATGTTTGTCTGCAGGAACTCGACCCTGGTGAGAAAGTTACAGAGATTTGAGACGTCAGCAGATCATTGATTTATTTATTTATTATTATTATTTATTTCTCTTTCACTTCCCCAGGGAAAAAATTAAAACCCTCTTTGTCGACATCAGACAGACAAACAGAAACAAACATAAACAAACATAAACAACATCAGAGGAAACCGAGTCTTTCAGCGTCACTTTAAAAGCGTCCAATCAGAGCCGCTCCTGGAGGTCAGCTGCTTTTGGACCCTCCAATCAGAGGGAGCAGCCGCCTGATGGAGCCCCATGTGGTACTTTCCAACTTAGACAAAAAGAAACTGAAGCAACTTGATGCACAGTTGCCGAGATGAGACGACCTTTGACCTTTTCAGCACGACGGAGCTCAACACAAAGACACATAAACGATGTTCTGTGACATAAAACACAAAGTTTCTGCACTTTTCCAGCACCTCTTTATCTTTATTTCACCTGTTCTTCACAAAATAAAAGCTTTTGTCGAAGCGTCGCGATGGATTTTCAGTCAAATTCTGAACAATAACAAATAATATTTCAGATTAAATCAGGTTTTAATGCTTTGTTCTTTAATTCTGCTCCATGAGAAGGAAACAGAACAAACTCATGATCCAGAACAATCCGACAGAATGACCTTTAGTCTGTTTTCTGTCCTGTTCAGACGTCGACGTGTCGCCGTGACGACGTGTCGCCGTGACGACGTTCTTTCAGGTTTTTAAACACAATCACATCCTCACGAGCTTTTTTACTGTGAACGCTCTCATTCAGGAGAAACAGAGGAGAAGAATAAAGAGTCAACTGCAGCAGGATGTTTTAGAGACCCTCCAAAATAAAAGCTCTTCTCAGCCACTTCCTCCTGTGATCAGCTCTGTGCTGACTTATGCAGAGCTGATCTTCCTCCTCCTGCTCCTCCTCTTCCTCCTCCTCCTCTTCCTCCTCCTCCTCTTCCTCCTCTCCCTCCTCCTCCTCCTCCTCCTCCTCCTCCTCCTTTTCCTCCTCCTAATCCTCCTCCTCTTCCTCCTCCTATTCCTCCTCCTCCTCCTCCTCCTCCTCTCCCTCCTCCACCTCCTCCTCCTCCTCCTCGCCCTCCTCCTCTTCCTCTTCCTCTTCCTCCTGCTTCTCCCTCTTCCCCCTCTCCCTCCTCCTCCTAATCCTCCTCCTCTTCCTCCTCCTCCTCTTCCTCCTCTCCCTCCTCCCTCCTCTTCCTCCTCCTTTTCCTCTTCCTCCTCCTATTCCTCCTCCTCCTCCTCTTCCTCCTCCTCCTCCACCTCTTCCTCCTCTACCTCCTACTCCTCTTCCTCCTCCTCCTCCTCTTCTTCTTTCTCCTCTTCCTTCTACTCTTCCATATTATAAGGAGCATAGAACAGACGCTACAGTGGAGGCTGGGGTTACGTTCTGCATCCATTAGATGGAGCTGTGCTAAAGGGAACGTCACCACAACAGTCAGGGGAGGTCGTCTTGTTGCTTCCTCCACTTCGGCACCATTGATTGGTTCATGTTAAACTGTCTGGCTGCTGCTCTGTTCCCGTGTTCTACTGCGTGACTAATGGCCTTGAGTGTAAACTCTGCGTCGTAAGCGTGTCTCTTAACAGGAGCCATTTTGGGCTCTTTACACAAACACACACATGGAAATGAAACGGCACGCTTCACGCAGTCGTATATCTCAACATGCACCGCGCGTTACTTCTTCTACGGGGAAAATAGAGTCGGCGGCTGCTCACCGTAGTTGGAGACCTGTTGTGGCTCAATATTGGTCCATATATAAGGAGCACCGCGTTATAAGGAGCACTGAGACATGTGAAGGTTTTCAGGTGCTCCTGTAGTGCGGAGAATACGGTACTTTTAAAAGAAGACTCTGTCGTAGCAGAGCGTCGTTCGTGTGCCGGACCATAGTGACTTAAAGCACCATGAGCTCCTCACTATATCTATATATATATATCTATATCTATAGTGAGGAGCTCTTCAGCTGCTGATCTAAGGGATCTCACTGGTGTGTACTCAGTGAGCATGTCAACAACGTAAGAAGGAGCGCGGCCATCACAACATTTAAACACAATCAGAAGAGCAGGAAGTTTGTACAGAGTGTGTTTTTACCTCCACACTGGCGTCAATGTCGGTTCTTCAGCTCCATCCTGCAGCAGCTGCAGACACACACACACACACACACACACACACACACACACACACACACACACACACACACACACACACACACACACACACACACACACACACGCACACGCACACGCACACGCACACACACACACACACACACACACAGTGAGCTCACGCTTCCTGTTAACTCTGCGTCTGCTGGAGGAAACTCTCACACACACAGACGTGTCGTTGTCATGGAGACGCCACAGCGACCCCGGGGTCAAACACCGCAGAGTCTCCCCAAAGAGACGAGAACATTTTCACTCATGTGCACGTGAAGAAACAAGTTATGAGTACACACACACACACACACACACACACACACACACACACACACACACACACACACACACACACACACACACACACACACACACACACACGCACACACACACACACGAACACACACACGAACACACACACACACACACACACACACACACACACGCACACACGCACACACACATACACACACGCACACACGCACACACACACACACACACACGCACACACGCACACACACATACACACACACACACGCACACACGCACACACACACACACACACACGCACACACGCACACACACACACACACACACACACACACGTCGTTCTTCTGTCTTTGTTTAAAGTTCTGACAAAAGAGGAAACAGAAACACTGAGAAATGCTCTTATTTTGAAAAAACTAGTACATTTTTTGTTCCTTATTAGGAAAATAATTCATTATTTAAATATAATAATTTAGATTTTAAGATATTAAGTCATTGTTTAAGGATATTAATTTATTATTTAAATATATGAAGTGATGATTTAAAGATATTTAATCATTATTTAAGGATATTTGATAATTATTTAAAGATAACTAATCTTTATTAAAATGTATTAATTCATTATTTAAAATATTAATTCATTATTAAAAGATATTAATTCATTATTTTAAGATATGAATTTATTATAACAGAAGTAAAGTTTTTGTGTTTAGCTCATTAATTCAAAATTCTTCACATGAAACAAATTAAAATTAAAAACATCGGAAAGAAAAACTTAAAATAAAATTTACATCAAAAATGAAAACAATGAAATAAATTAAATAAAAAATAAAACAAGAATATCAGAGAAATATGAGTTAAAGTGCAGAAAACACAAATAATAAATAGTTTTGTTGCTTTTAGAAAAACAGAAACTAAAGAATCTTTTATTTTTAATAATATTATTTTGGTGCATTTATGACACAAAATATCATCATTTACCTATGGGTTCATTTTTCTCTCCTCCGTATTAATGAACATTTATTTAATTTATTTAATTTATTTAACCCCCCCCACATATGTGTCACAATGGGCTCTTCCACCCTCGGTTTCCCAGCATGCTTTGCAGCAGCAGCAGCAGCAGTGTGTCTGTGATGGAGCTGCTGATGCTGGAGGAAAACGCGTAACAGGAAACACAAGGATGGATCAAACCATCTCACACACACACACACACACTCACACACACACACACACACACACACACACACACACACACACACACACACACACACACACACACACACACACACACACACACACACACACACACACACACAGACACACACACAAAGTCTTTTTTTCTTATTAATTCTTCTGTAAAATGTTGTTTTAAAGCAACTTTCTGTTTTTATGATGCTCCATCTTCAAAATACTCTGATAAATAGATGCAAAACCACCAAAAAAAGATGCAAAATGACTCAAAAAAGATGCAAAATGACTCAAAAGATGCAAAATGACTCAAAAAAGATGCAAAATGATTAAAAAAGATGCAAAATGACTCAAAAAGATGCAAAATGACTAAAAAAAGATGCAAATTGACTAAAAAAAGATGCAAAATGATTAAAAAAAGATGCAAAATGACTCAAAAAAGATGCAAAGTGATTAAAAAAGATGCAAAATGACTCAAAAAAGATGCAAAATGACTCAAAAAAAGATGCAAAATGACTCAAAAAAGATGCAAAATGACTCAAAAAGATGCAAAATGACTCAAAAAAGATGCAAAATGACTCAAAAAAGATGCAAAATGACTCAAAAAAGATGCAAAATGACTAAAAAAAGATGCTAAAAGTATCTGTGATGCTCTGTTTTGACACTAATCTGATAATAATATTATAATAATATTTAATAATCCTAAAATATTCAAACTAAGTGTTGAAGTTTGTCAGAAGTGAAGTTTTTCTCTCACTTTGAAGCAATTTCACATCGTTATCAATGCTTCGTCTTGTGTTATTGTATATTAATATGATTATTATGATTATTATTATGATTATTGTATATTATTATTAATGTATATTATGATTATGATTATTATTAATGTATATTATGATTATTGTATGGTTCTTTAGATAGTTGAGTCCTTCACATTGTTCACACAGCGGCTCAGTCTCTGTTTGAAGCTGCAACAATAATAATTAATATAAGTTAACACTTAATATCTCCATAATAAAGTCTGTCTCAGTCCTCCTGCGTGTTATTATCAGACTTATTAATAATAATAAACAGAATTCTGACAATAATAAATCTGCTCTTTGCGGTAAACACATTAAAGAAGGAGGTGATTTCCGCTCTTTAACAAAGCGCCGCCTGTTTGTTTCTGTTTTTCATGTTTTCATGTTTTCTTGTTTCCTTTTTTCAGAATCTGCAGACAAAGAGAGAAAGAAGGGGGCGGAAGTGAACTCACGGCTCTGGGTCCTCGGGAGTTTCCTGCTGCTGTGGAAAATAAAAGCTCCTCAGGTCAAATCCACCTTTGAATCTTCTTCTGATGCGATTTGGTTCAAATGTCGCGTTCGTGTTGGAAAGTGTTGATCTGAAGCTCCGCAGCTGCCACCGGACCTCGCCCACACACCGGAAACACCTGTCAAAGTAAAACACAGAGCCATACAGGGTCCGGTCAGGGCTTTCAAAGTAAAAGCACGAAAAATAGATGCAAACCACAAAAAGATGCAAAATGACTAAAAATAGATGCAAAACCACAAAAAGATGCAAAATGACTAAAAATAGATGCAAAACCAGCACAAAAAGATGCAAAATGACTTAAAATAGATGCAAAACCAGCACAAAAAGATGCAAAATGACTAAAAATAGATGCAAAACCAGCACAAAAAGATGCAAAATGACTTAAAATAGATGCAAAACCAGCACAAAAAGATGCAAAATGACTAAAAATAGATGCAAAACCACCACAAAAAGATGCAAAATGAATAAAAATAGATGCAAAACCAGCACAAAAAGATGCAAAATGACTTAAAATAGATGCAAAACCAGCACAAAAAGATGCAAAATGACTAAAAATAGATGCAAAACCACCACAAAAAGATGCAAAATGACTAAAAATAGATGCAAAACCAGCACAAAAAGATGCAAAATGACTAAAAATAGATGCAAAACCAGCACAAAAAGATGCAAAATGATTAAAAATAGATGCAAAACCACCACAAAAAGATGCAAAATGAATAAAAATAGATGCAAAACCAGCACAAAAAGATGCAAAATGACTAAAAATAGATGCAAAACCACCACAAAAAGATGCAAAATGACTAAAAATAGATGCAAAATCAGCACAAAAAGATGCAAAATGACTAAAAATAGATGCAAAACCACCACAAAAAGATGCAAAATGACTAAAAAAAGATGCAAAACCACCACAAAAAGACATGTTTATTAGGATGATGCTTCATCTTTATGTAAAAGTGTTTTCTGCACATTATGAACCAGTAAAAACATCAGTGAATGTTAAAGTCAAAGCATTTATTGTCGTATGTCGTTAAAAACAAGTTTCCCTGTAAAATGAAATTCCTTCTTTATTAAAAGGAAACATGAGGTTTAAAGAAACAGTACACGAAAAATAATAAAGAACTCAATGTTTATGATAAATATGTCACTGCCTCAGACAGCAGCTCTTATCTTTGTAATATGTTTCCCTGCATATTGACATTACTCTTATTTTGAAGGGGAAATACCACAGTTTCCGGTATCAGCTTCAGCCTCGTTGTTGCGACTTTGGACAACTGATAAAATAAGAGATGGACAGATAGAAGATAAACAAATGAAGATGAGTAATAAATGGCATTCAGGACAGAGGAACCGCAGAGACGAGACTATCTCAGTTTGCAGAACTCAGCACTGACGTCAGAATAAGAAAACCTGAGTCCAGCGTAGAGAGGCCGTGTGAACGTGGTCTGGACTCTGTGGAGGAGAGTCCTGGTTCCAGAGACGCTGTAGAAGGACAGAACACCTGCTCTGTGATCCAGGTACACTCCCACTCTGGAGGACCGAGGACCTGAGACGGGAGCTCTGTTACCCTTGTACCAAAACTTATAACCGGTATCGTCACAATCTAACACCCAAGATTTGTCATTTTGGCCAAATCCACTTTCCCTCGAGCCCCCGTCTCTGCTGATGTTCTTGTATGTGACTGCTACAGAAACTCCAAAACCGGTCCACTCCACCTCCCAGTAACAACGTCCAGTCAGACTCTCTCTACTCAGGACCTGAATCCATCCAGTGAATCTGTCTGGGTGACTTGAATAAGACTGTATTTTTCTCATTACTGTTGCTTTTCTGTTCCCCTCAGATAAAGAAAGACAGGAGTTTGCTGTGTTTGGATCCAGTGTGAGTTCACATGAGTATTTTAAGAAGTCCGCTTCGGTCCTGGGCTCTGGTTCTGGTTGTGACAGTAAAACATCCACTTCAGTCAGTGAGACGTTTGTCTGTCCCTCTCTCAGGACGTCCTGTAGTTTCTCTCTGAGTTCTGACACGGCTGCTGTCACGTCCTCAAAGTGTCTCAGAGGACGGACGTTGAGGCTGGATGCAGACGGACTGAGTGGAGACAGGGAGGTGTAGCTGTGTAGAAACTGGCTGTGGTCCTCTGTGTGTGAGAGCTGCTCCAGCTCAGCGTCTCTCCTCTTCAGCTCAGTGATCTCCTGCTCCAGCTCCTCCTGAAGCTCTTTGACTCGACTCACTTCAGTGTCCTGCTGGGATCTGAGCTGCTGCTTCACTTCAGAGCGTCTTTGCTCCAGGAGATGGATCAGCTCGCTGAAGCTCCTCTCACTGTCCTCCACTGCTTCATCAGCAGAGCGGTTGATGGCCTCCACCTCCTGCTGAAGCAGCTTCACATCGTTCTCTCTGTCCTGGATCCTCTGCTGGATGTTTAGTCGACTCCCCTCGACCTCTCTCTGCCTCTCGCTCCTCTCTGCTGCAGCTGAGACCGTGTCGTGGCCTTTGTGTTGGTCCACAGAGCACAGATAACAGATACACTGCTGATCAGTGCGGCAGAACATCTTCATCACCTCATCGTGACGAGAGCAGATGTTCTCCTGCAGCGTCTTGGAGGGCTCCACCAGCTGGTGTTTTTTAAAGGCAGCAGATTCATAGTGAGGCTGAAGGTGTTGATCACAGTAAGAGATCAGACACACCAGACAGGACTTGAGAGCTTTCAGTTTCCTCCCGGTGCAGACATCACACGCCACATCTTCAGGTCCAGCATAGCAGTGATCACCAGGAGCAGCTTGGAGTCCAGTCTTCTTCAGTTCCTCCACTACATCTGCCAACAAGGTGTTTTTCACCAGGGCAGGCCTCGGTACAAAGAACTTCCTGCACTGAGGGCAAGTGTGGACGTGCTTCTTATCTTCTTCATCCCAGTGGAGTTTAACACAGCTCAGGCAGTAGCTGTGTCCACAGGGAAGAGTCACCGGATCCTTCAGTAGATCCAGACAGATCGAACAAGAGAAGTTTTCCTGGTTCAGCTGAACTCCTTTCTGCGCCATCTCCCTCTCAGTAACAACGGCTGTCTGAGTCTCACTTCCTCAGAAGTGAAACTAGTTTGAGCTCTGATCTCAACAACATGTCACTGCAGTGAATGGGGATCGTCAGCTCAGGTTGGTTACACCCATCCTCACAGTGTGGATCTGAAGGGGAGGGAACAAGGAACTATGTGTGTTTGAGAGCAGGGAGAGGTTATCAGGCTTTTCTGCGTTCCAGGACGAGGAGCAGCACTTGTTGTTGTTTCCTCATTAAATGCAGCCGTCCTAACCTGCTCCACATCTGCAAACAAACATTTTTAGGTGTAACGTACTTTGTGTTGTCCTCAGGTTTTGGTGATGGCGATATATTTCTCTGACTCTCCCTCACTCTTTCTGTTCACTTTTCTTTCTTTGGTTAAAAACAGTTGACTGACATAAGAAGTTATCACACTAAACAGTCATAAAATACTTTAAAGGACATGCTGTCAGGACACAGTGTAATAGTCTAGGAGTCACACGAACACAAGACGGGAAAATATCAGTCCCTCATCCTTAAAACAGCAGAGGGAACGGAGAACCTCGAACCTCCCGCCCAAAGATAAAGAGTCAGAAGAAAGCGACCCAATTCCAACTGATGCTGCATTCAGGTCTGATAGAGAAGATGGGAGAGAGGGCTACTCGTTAAAAACGTCTCTGACTTCTTGAATTCTGATTAAAAACATGGACGTACTTGTAACCACATCTGAAGGATCATATATTACTTTCATGATTCCACAACTGTACCTGATATAGGCTGCAAATTTACCTTTAACTGTTGAAGTTTAAATATTTCACTCCAGGAACAAATAGTGCATCTGTTGGCGACGTCTGAAGACAGATTATTACCTGCATCAACATTTATTTTCTGTTCAAATACACAAAAAATATGTCAAATACTATTCATATAGAAACGAAGCTGAGTCATAAATAAGTGACATTCAAGACAAAGTACCAAATGGATTAACTGTTCAACTTCAAATGTTAAAGAACAAGACGCTGCTGCAAATACAAAAATAATGTTTTTGAAATATAAAGTTAGTTTATGTTCAGTTTTTAGGTGAAACTCCACAAAGTTTGAAGGATCCAACTGGAACATGAGAGCGGAGTGTGAGCGGGTATCGCCCGTTCCATTTTTGGTAAGGTGGACCTTAGAGAAGGGGCCGGCATGGAGGTGGACCTAAGAGAAGGGACTGGCGTGGAGGTGGACCTAAGAGAAGGGACTGGCGTTGAGGTGGACCTTAGAGAAGGGACAGGCGTTGAGGTGGACCTAAGAGAAGGGCCCGGCGTGGAGGTGGACCTAAGAGAAGGGCCCGGCGTGGAGGTGGACCTAAGAGAAGGGACCGGCGTGGAGGTGGACCTAAGAGAAGGGACCGTAATAGAGGTGGACCTAAGAGAAAGGGACTGGCGTGGAGAAGGGACTGGCGTGGAGAAGGGACCGGTGTTGAGGTGGACCCAAGAGAAGGGACCAGTGTGGAAGTGGACCTTAAAGAAGGGACCGACGTGGAGGTGGAACTAAGAGAAGGGACCAGCGTGGAGGTGGACCAAAGAGAATGTGGATCTTAGGGAAGGGACCGGTGTGGAGGTGGACCTTAGAGAATGTCCCGGCGTGGAGGTGGACCTTAGAGAAGGGACCAGCATGGAGGTGGACCTAAGAGAAGGTGGACCTAAGAAAAGGGACCGGCGTGGAGGTGGACCTTAGAGAAGGTGGACCTAAGAAAAGGGACCGGCGTGGAGGTGGACCTTAGAGAAGGGACCGGTGTAGAGGTGGACCTAAGGGAAGGGATGGGTGTGGAGTTGGACTTAAGAGAAGGGGCCGACGTGGAGGTGGACCTAAGAGAAGGGGCCGGCGGCGGCCTCAGGGATGTTGGTGGCGTGCATGTCCCGTGTCATGTTGGACTTCTCTTTGAGCTTGGCCTGCAGCAGCGTGTGCTCGACGACGCCGGTCCTCACGTTCATCTGAACGATCTCCTGCTTCAACTTGGTCAGACTCTGCTTGATCTTCACCACCGGAGCTGCAGACGAACGCAGACACACGGTCAGAACCAAACAAAGACGGCTGAACACACACAGAGAATCAGACACGAGCGTCACCTCCGTCAGACATGCTGCTGCCCTTCTCCTCCATCTCCTGCTTCACCTTCTCCAGCTCCTCACTGATCTGAAACAGAAACACACAGACGAGCTCACAAACTGTCCGCAAGTCCCAACCCAGAGCTCATTTTCTCCCAGATCCCAGAGAAAAGGATTAAATCCAGTGATTGTGATGGTTTGGGATTACAGTATTTTCCGCATTATAAGGCGCACCGCATTATAAGGCGCATAGAACAGACGCTACAGTGGAGGCTGGGTTTACGTTAAGGACCGCCTCTAAACTCATTGATGCTAAGTTGGCGTGCTAGCGCTGCTGCCTTCAGTGGAACAGTGATCGTACGGACTCTTCTACTTGCTGCTCTCTGTTCAACAACCCACTGTTGGAGTTTGTCCTCCAGCTGCAGCCGTCTCGCTCTGTTCCCTCTAAACTCTGTTCAGTCTTCTTTACTCGGCGCAGGTCGTCTTGTTGCTTCCTCCACTTGGGCACCATTGATTGGTTCATGTTCAACTCTCTGGCTGCTGCTCTATTCCCGTGTTCTGCTGCGTGACTGATGGCCTTGAGTGTAAACTCTGCGTCGTAAGCGTGTCTCTTAACAGGAGCCATTTTGGGCTCTTTACACAAACACACACATGGAAATGAAACGGCACGCTTCACGCAGTCGTATATCTCAACATGCACCGCGCGTTACTTCTTCTACGGGGGAAAATAGAGTCGGCGGCTGCTCACCGTAGTTGGAGACCTGTTGTGGCTCAATATTGGTCCATATATAAGGAGCACCGGATTATAAGGAGCACTGTCGGCTTTTGAGACATTTGAAGGTTTTTAGGTGCGCCTTAGAGAGAGGGGGAGAAGTTCAGCATCCGTGAGGAACTCGGAGTAGAGCCGCTGCTCCTTTGCGTTGAAAGGAGCCAGTTGAGGTGGTTCAGGATCATCTGGTAAGGATGAACCCTGGGCGCCTCCCTAGGGAGGTGTTCCAGGCACGTCCAGCTGGGAGGAGGCCTCGGGGAAGACCCAGGACCAGGTGGAGAGATTAGATCTCCACACTGGCCTGGGAACGCCTCAGGATCCCCCAGTTAGAGCTGGTTAATGTGGCCCGGGAAAGGGAAGTTTGGGGTCCCCTGCTGGAGCTGCTGCCCCCGCCTCCTGGAGACGTTTCCCCACATGGACTCGAGTGTGTGGTGTGTTCACTGACCTCTGCCAGGACTCGGGTCCTCTCCGTCACGCCTCCACTGGCCTGCTGGTAACGCTCCTTCGCCTGGTGGAGAACACAGGTTTGATTCCAGGATCTGATTCTTCCATAAACTTCCACATTATTTCTATAAACCTCCAAAAAATTTGAACCACACGTGACGATATCAGAGCCCACTCCTGCCAACGTGATAAAGAACGAAATATATCATATAATAAAGACTTTGTATCATAAAATAAAGACTTTGTATCGTAAAATAAAGACTTTGTATCATAAAATAAAGACTTTGTATCATAAATTAAAGACTTTGAATCATAAAATAAAGACTTTGAATCATAAAATACAGACTTTGTATCATAAAATAAAGACTTTGAATCATAAAATAAAGACTTTGTAACATTAATTAAAGACTTTGTATCATAAAATAAAGACTTTGTATCATAAAATAAAGACTTTGTATCATAAAATAAAGACTTTGTATCATTAAATAAAGACTTTGTATCATAAAATAAAGACTTTGTATCATAAAATAAAGACTTTGTAACATTAATTAAAGACTTTGTATCATAAAATAAAGACTTTGTATCATAAAATAAAGACTTTGTATCATAAAATAAAGACTTTGTATCGTAAAATAAAGACTTTGTATCATAAAATAAAGACTTTGTATCATAATTAAAGACTTTGAATCATAAAATAAAGACTTTGTATCATAAAATAAAGACTTTGTATCATTAAATAAAGACTTCGTATCATAAAATAAAGACTTTGTATCATAAATAAAGACTTTGTGTCATAAAATAAAGACTTTGTATCTTAAAATAAAGACTTTGTATCATAAAATAAAGACTTTGTATCATAATTTAAAGACTTTGTATCATAATTAAAGACTTTGAATCATAAAATAAAGACTTTGTATCATAAAATAAAGACTTTGTATCTTAAAATAAAGACTTTGTATCATAAAATAAAGACTTTGTATCATAAAATAAAGACTTTGTTTCATAAAATAAAGACTTTGAATCATAAAATAAAGACTTTGTATCATAAAATAAAGACTTTGTATCATAAAATAAAGACTTTGAATCATAAAATAAAGACTTTGTATCATAAAATAAAGACTTTGTATCATAAAATAAAGACTTTGTATCATAAAATAAAGACTTTGTATCATAAAATAAAGACTTTGTATCATAAAATAAAGACTTTGTATCATAAATAAAGACTTTGTATCATAAAATAACGCCGTATTTGTTTACTTTGTTGTTTTTTTGAGGAACTTTCTCATTATAATGATTAATATTGTCGTCTTTGAAATGAAATGTTTGAGTTTGAAATCTAAACCAGGACAGAACAGCATTTACTTCCCCGTTCATTTCGTTTGTATATATTTTTGGCGTCTTGAGAGCGGCGGCGTGTTGGCGTTCACCTCGCTGAGTTTGGCCTGAGCGCTGCGGTACTCCTGGATCAGATGCTCCAGCTGGTTGTTGATGTATTTCTCTCTGCTGCTCACCTTCTCCAGAGTCTTACCGATGTCCTCCTGCAGTTTGTCCAGGAAGCTCTGCAGAGACACCACAGGACCGACACAAGTGAAACTCACGGCCCCAGGACCCAAGACCCAAGGACCCAAGACCCAAGGACCCCAGGACCCAAGACCCAAGGACTCCAGGACCAAAGACCCAAGACCCAAGGACCCAAGACCCAAGGACCCAAGACCCAAGGACCCAAGAGCCAAGAGCCAAGACCCAAGGACCCAAGACCCAAGACCCAATGACCCAAGACCCAAGGACCCAAGACCCAAGGACCCAAGACCCAAGGACCCAAGACCCAAGGACCCAAGACCCAAGACCCAATGACCCAAGACCCAAGGACCCAAGAGCCAAGAGCCAAGGACCCAAGACCCAAGGACCCAAGACCCAAGGACCCAAGACCCAAGGACCCAAGACCCAAGACCCAAGACCCAAGGACCCAAGACCTAAGGACCCAAGAGCCAAGACCCAAGGACCCAAGAGCCAAGGACCCAAGACCCAAGGACCCAAGACCCAGGACCCAAGACCCAAGATCCAAGAGCCAAGGACCCAAGGACCCAAGACCCAAGGACCCAAGACCCAAGACCCAAGACCCAAGGACCCAAGACCCAAGGACCCAAGACCCAAGACCCAAGGACCCAAGAGCCAAGACCAAAGGACCCAAGACCCAAGAGCCAAGGACCCAAGAGCCAAGACCCAAGGACCCAAGACCCAAGGACCCAAGACCCAAGACCCAAGACCCAAGGACCCAAGACCCAAGGACCCAAGGACCCAAGACCCAAGGACCCAAGGACCCAAGACCCAAGGACCCAAAGACCCAAGACCCAAGACCCAAGGACCCAAGGACCCAAGACCCAAGAACCAAAGACCCAAGACCCAAGACCCAAGACCCAAGGACCCAAGACCCAGACTTTCAAGAAGCTCACGGACCCGAAGGAACAAGAGAGGCACGAAAATGTGAAAGAAGTGAAGAAATTCATAAAGAAAATTATAAAAATTAAAAAACTATAGATCTAACAGTGCAAATGGAAAAATAATCAATAAATTAAATTATTAAAATGTCATTAAATCGAATTCATTCAGGGCAGATGTCGACTTTCAGACCCCCCCCTCCCAATAATGGCTAAAGGGAAGGTGGACGATGAGCACAGGGTGTTTGAAGAACCGTATTTTCCGCACTATAAGGAGCACCTTTAATGAACGTCTTATTTTGAAACTTTTTTCATATCTAAGGCGCCCCACATTATAAGGAGCATAGAACAGATGCTACAGTGGAGGCTGGGGTCACGTTCTGCATCCATTAGATGGAGCTGCTCTAAAGGGAACGTCAACAACAGTCAGGGGAGGTCGTCTGGTTGCTTCCATTGATTGGTTCATGTTCAACTCTCTGGCTGCTGCTCTGTTCCCGTGTTCTGCTGCGTGACTAATGGCCTTGAGTGTAAACTCTGCGTCGTAAGCGTGTCTCTTAACAGGAGCCATTTTGGGCTCTTTACACAAACACACACATGGAAATGAAACGGCACGCTTCCCACAGTCTTATATCAGTTCGGCCCTCGGCTCGTTGCAGATTTGTTTTTTTTGGCCCTCTGATGTGTTTGACTTTGACTTCCCTGCTTTAGATCACGTGTGCAAGTGAAACATGAATCCTTGCAGTGCGTCGTCATATCAATACACAGCAGAGGCTCGTCGTAGTGAAGTCAAATAATAAAGTGTGCAGAAGTGACTGGATGTGGAAAGTCGGTAATTCATATAAAAAACAGCAGGTGGAGCCACACACACACACGCTGACACACACACACGCTGACACACACAAACACACACAGACGTCAGTGAAACACTCGTCTCTGCTGTTATAACTACAGGTCAGTGAACGCACCTTGGCCTCTTTGAGCGAGGACTTGATCCCGTCTCTGTGTTGATGCATCTGGTCCACGTGGATCCTCCAGTCCTGCAGAGTGAAAACACATGGTCCAGAGAACAGCAGCAAACGCATCAGAGAGCATGCTGGGAAATTCCAGCAGCTGTGACACAAAGAAGGGTGTCCTTTAAATAACGGCAGCGTTTAAAACATTTGTAAGTGATTAAATCCTAAAACACATGTCAAAGGTGTCAGAGAGGAGTCAAACTTCCATTTCATCCCTGGTGAGCGGGGTAATGGCGCCCTCTTGTGTCGTGCATCAATGCTACATTCCACCCACAGTGACGTTTGCAGCAGGAGGACGTGTCAAAACTTCACTGAGGGCGCACACACACTGTGCCTCCGTACCGTGCCCAAACACGGTTAAAGTCTGGTTTCTTTGACCAGTGTGAGTGCAACCATACCACGTCTAGGAGCGGCACGCTTGCCGTCCACGGCCCGTCTGAGAGAGGTGGGCTTTAGTAAAGCACGTTTACACGTGTACGAGCACGAGGCCTACGGCGGTTCTGAGGTCATTTTATGTGCGATTGAGTCCGCGGTGGAATCCCCTTTGGGATAAAGGTGGTGCTCAGGTGAGCGCGTACCTTATTGTCTGTCCTGATGGTGACTTTGAGTTGCGGCAGGACTCTCTCCACCTCCAGGTTCCACTCTGCCGCGTCGACCGTCGCCTCCAGGATGTCGTCCGGTTTGGTGGACGGTTCTACTTCCTGCCGGGGAAACACACAAAACGACAAAGTGATGCAGAGTTGAAGTTAACGACGTGATTTGAGAGCCTTTGAAAGCATCGTGTTGAACTCACGGCGTGGGTGGTTCGTAACTTCAGAGCCTCCAGGTCCATCACGTTCTCGTCCTCATCATCGGGCTCCTCCTGAGGTCACACACAACTTTACTGCGCAGCTTTCCAACAGTGAACCACAGAAGATTAACGTGTCAAAGTCATGTTAACAAGATAAAAGAGATTAGGAGATCAAATGTAAAAAAAAATCCTTATTGTGAGTAAAAATGTCATAATTATGAGATCTAATGTTTTGTAATGATTGAAAAAAATAATAATTTATGAGTTAAAATGTCACAAAACGAGATAAAACGTTATAATTATGAATTATTAAGTCTTATTTATGATTTATAAAAGGAATACAAGAGTGAAAATGTCAAAATAATGAGATCAAATGTCTTGTAATGATTGAAAAATATATTTTTCTGAGTTAAAACGTCACAATTATGACTAAAAAGTAATGAGTTAAAATAAGAAATAGTCAAAATTATGAGTCCAGATGTTGTGTTATGATGTAAAATATGAGTTAAAATGTCACAGTTAAGAGCTTTGTTGAAATTCTGAGATAAAAAATTATTATTATTTTAATGGTCTTAATTGTAAGTTAAAATGTCATACATGAGTAAAAAAGACGATAAAAAGTCAAAATTAAGAGATTAAATGTCCTAATAACGAGATAAAAAGTTATAGTTATGAATTATTAAGTCATATTTATGATATTAAAGGAATACATGAGTTAAAAATGTCCTAATACCGAGATAAACAGTTCTAATTAGGTGCAGCGGTGTGTGTGTGTGTGTGTGTGTGTGTGTGTGTGTGTGTGTTTGTATGTGAGTGTGTGTGTGTGTGTGTGTTATGACAGATTCATCTGCTTGTTTTATCTCAGGCGTGTGTTTGATTGTGATGTTTTCCTGAATCCAAGACGGTAAAAAGTGACCTGAACCTGTGACACTGATCCAGCTGCAGAACACGGTTTGCTTTGTTTTAAAGCGTGTTCCTTTTATTTTGACGGGGTCACACAAACATCTCCTCTCTTTAGTCGCTCACGTCGTAACGTTACGGAAACCTAAACTCTAACACGCCAGGAACAGATCAACGGCTCCACTCGTACAGTTACACTCATGAAGCTGAGACACCTACGATCATCTCCTCCTCCACTCTGCTGAGCGTGAGCTCCGCGTCATCCTCCAACACCGACTCTTCTTCTGTGGTTTCTGTTGGGTAGCTCGGTCTGGAGGGAAGTAGAAAGGGACAGGAAGTCAAAAGACAATGCGTGTGACGTGTTACGGCGTGATGACGTATAGGCAGCAAGAAGCATTCTCCGAGGCCCAGGTAGTGTGAGTACAAACGGGCCTGGAGGGGGGGACAAGGACCCTAAAGCACGGGGCACGGGACGGAGGCACAGTGGGAGGGCGCCCTCAATGCTCTATGTGCTGAAGAGCTGGAAGGAGAAACTCTGGGTAACGTCTGCTCCTCCTCGTCCCGTCTGGATCATCTCGGGTTTGCGGTGCGTGCGTGGAAGCGGCTTTAAAGAGGCGAGGGGAGAAACCTTTGATTACCTTTTGAAGGAGAAGCCCTTCCTCTTCAGAGCCTCTTCGGCCAGTCGATCCAGCACGAAGCAGACGTATTCACCGGAGCCCGATTTCAGTTTGGACGGCGGGAAGTCGACCTTCACACCCTGACAGACACAAAACAGCCGCGGGTCAAATGAGCTCTGACCGCGAAACAGCAGCGGACAGCGAGGCGCCTGTGCCGGCCGCGGCTGAGCTCCGGATCAAAGCACTCGGGAAAAATGTATTCATTGTTACACATGTTTCATTCATCGGCTTTATTCACGGTTCATCCGTCGAGCTACAGACTCTGAAAGTTTCATCAGAGATAAATGTGACTTCTTAAAAACTTTTTCAGACCTTTTTAGTCCGAGCTCCAAGAAGCAGACGCTCGATTATGGAAGTGGAAAGTGAAGCTGTCGAGACGCAGGTTCAGAATAAGCGAGCACTAAATGAACTCTTTGTCTGCGTGTGGGGAGACTTTTAACAGCCCGGTCAGGATGAAATGTAGGTACAACATTAAAGCTGCACGCCTGTCACAATAAAGTCCTATCAGGCTGCTCCAAGAACTCTGTTAAGAGTCCAAAATGATGCAGCTCGAGTACGAACTAAAACAAACCGAAGAGATCATGTTTCTCCTGTTTTAGCTTCTTTGCACTGGCGTCCTGTAAAATCATAGAGTCGAACTTAAAATCCTTCTTATTGGTCAGGCTTCGGGGTTTCTTAAGAAGAAGGAGAATTACTTTATTAATCCTGAAAGGGGAAATTCTATTTTTTCACTCTTATTATTATACATGTTACACACACAGGCCCGAAACACACACACATGCACAAACAGGACCTATATACATGCAATTAATGGAGAGATGTCAGAGCGAGGGGGCTGCCAGTGACCAGCGCCCTGAGCAGTTAGGGGTTCGGTGCCTTGTTAAACAGCATCTCGGCAGTGCCCAGGAGATGAACTGGCACCTCTCCAGCCACCAGTCCACGCTCCATACATGGTCCACACAGGGACTCAATCCGGCGACCCTCCAGTTCCCAGCCGAGTCACGTATGGACTGAGCTAGTGCCGCCTAAAGAGCTCATAGTACTGTATTACCCGACTAGATCTCTGCGCTCTGAGGATGCAGGGCTACTCGTCGTTCCTAGAGTCCCCAAAAGTAGAACAGGAGGCAGAGCCTTCAGCTACCAAGCTCCTCTCCTGTGGAACCAACTCCCAAGTGTTATTCTGGAGGCAGACACTGTCCCCTTATTTAAGAGTAAACTTAAAACTTTCCTCTTTGATAAAGCTCACAGCTACGAGCCCTTAGCTACGTTATTTGTAAGCTGATGTTGTTCTGCTTAATTCTGCTGCTATAGGCCGAGTCTCATCTCATCTTCGGCCTCTGATCCTGGATCAGGTCTCGGGGGCAGAAGCTCCAGCAGGGGACCCCAAACTTCCCTTTCCCGGGCCACATTAACCAGCTCTAACTGGGGGTCCTGAGGCGTTCCCAGGCCAGTGTGGAGATCTAATCTCTCCACCTGGTCCTGGGTCTTCCCCGAGGCCTCCTCCCAGCTGGACGTGCCTGGAACACCTCCCTAGGGAGGCGCCCAGGGTTCATCCTTACCAGATGATCCTGAACCACCTCAACTGGCTCCTTTCAACGCAAAGGAGCAGCGGCTCTACTCCGAGTTCCTCACAGATGCTGAACTTCTCCCCCCTATAGTCCGAGTCTGCCGGGGGATGATCCTGTTCCTGATCCTCGGAGCTTCTCTCCTCTCTGTCTGTATCATTCATGTCTCATCAGCCCATGTCACTAATTCAACTTCTTCCCTGCAGTTGTTTGTGGTTTGTCGTCTCGCAGGTCTCTGCTGATGGTGGTGGTGCCTGCTGCTGTGGTCCTGCGTGATGCTTCCTGCTGCTATTATAATCTGTCACCTTAGATGTGCTTGTTTCTACTATTCTCCTGTTTTAATAGTGTGTGTAAACTTAAAACTGTCAGATGTCCGTCCTCCACAGAGCTGGGTATGTCTGTTCGTTCCTGTCCAGCTGGGAGGAGGCCTCAGGGAAGACCCAGGACCAGGTGGAGAGATTAGATCTCCACACTGGCCTGGGAACGCCTCAGGATCCCCCAGTTAGAGCTGGTTAATGTGGCCCGGGAAAGGGAAGTTGGGGGTCCCCTGCTGGAGCTGCTGCCCCTGAGACCTGACCCCGGATAAGAGGCTGAAGATGAGATGAGAAAACAACGTTTGCGGCGTCTCCAAACCTGAATCTTGAGATGAAGTTACTCACGAAAGCCCTGAGCTCTGCCAGGATGTTGGACACGGTGGCGTTGGGCTCGTCGTACTCCTGCGGCTCGGTGAACGGCCTCCCCGCCTCGTTGATGAGCCACGCCGCGATGATGGTGAACATGAAGAACTGCTCGCCGGAGTTGAACGCCAGATACGGACTGGAGACAAAGTAATGTCTGCGCGGGGGAAGCAGAGGGAGAGAGTGACTTACTGTCTCTTAACAACAGACGAGGAAATCTGCTCTTATCACATTTATCTGACATGCTTTCCTTTTCTGCCTGTGAGGAAACTTTGTAACGTACTTTTGTAAAGTCTTATATAAATAAAAGGTATTATTTTAATTAGTATTATTATTGTATTACCGTATTTTCCGCACTATAAGGTCACCACATTATCAGGAGCATAGAACAGACGCTACAGTGGAGGCTGGGGTCACGTTCTGCATCCATTAGATGGAGCTGCGCTAAAGGGAACGTCAACACAACAGTCAGGGGAGGTCGTCTTGTTGCTTCCTCCACTTCGGCACCATTGATTGGTTCATGTTCAACTCTCTGGCTGCTGCTCTATTCCCGTGTTCTGCTGCGTGACTAATGGCCTTGAGTGTAAACTCTGCGTCGTAAGCGTGTCTCTTAACAGGAGCCATTTTGGGCTCTTTACACAAACACACACATGGTGTGTGTGTGTGTGTCTCACCTGGACAGATGTTAAACAGTGTGTTACCTGTGTGTGTTACCTGTGTGTGTGTTACCTGTCTGTGTGTGTGTGTGTCTCTCACCTGGAGAGATGTTAAACAGTGTGTTACCTCTGTGTGTGTGTGTGTGTCTCACCTGGACAGATGTTAAACAGTGTGTTACCTGTGTGTGTGTGTGTCTTAACTGTGTGTTTGTGTGTTACCTGTGTGTGTGTGTGTGTGTGTGTGTGTGTGTGTGTGTGTCTCACCTGGACAGATGTTAAACAGTGTGTTACCTGTGTTTGTTACCTGTTTGTGTGTGTGTGTGTGTGTGTGTGTTACCTCTGTGTGTGCGTGTCTCACCTGGACAGTTATTAAACAGTGTGTTACCTGTGTGTGTGTTACCTGTGTGTGTTTGTTACCTCTGTGTGTGTGTGTGTGTTACCTGTGTGTGTGTGTCTCTCACCTGGACAGGTGTTAAACAGTGTGTTACCTGTGTGTGTGTGTGTGTTACCTGTGTGTGTGTGTGTGTGTGTGTGTGTGTGTGTGTGTGTGTGTGTGTTACCTGTGTGTGTGTCTGTCTCACCTGGACAGGTGTTTCATGTTGTGTTTCTCCAGAACCTCCTCCTCGTAGTTCAGGACCTTGAGTTTCTCCAGCAGAACCTCCATCACCACAAACACCTGATGAGCGGCTCCGGGGCCGCGGTCCTCTCCGTCCCCTCTCCTCCCGTCCTCCGCCATCTTCCGTGCTCGTGTCCCGGCAAACGTTTTAAATCATAAAACACCAAAACAAGTCGACGAGAGTCCGTTTATCCAGCTACGTTAGCATGTGTTAGCCCGCTGAGCTAGCTGTGGTCCCGGTTTGTTTGGCTGCTTCTCTGTTGTCAGGCAACCGAGAGCTAACGCTAGCTGGCTAAGTAGCTAACGTTAGCTGGCGGCGGAATCATGTTTAAAACTTAAATTCAAACTCGACGTTTATCAAACTTTATTTTATTTTATCTGTTATAATAAAATCTAAAAGCTCAGACACTTAAAATACGACAAACTTGTAGAAAATGTAATATTTAAATCATGTAACGGGGCTAGCTGTTAGCACCGTTAACTATATTCAAGCACTTCCGCTGTGACCCTGCGGAATAAAAGTCTTCCGGAAGTTACTTTGCTGTCAAGGCTTTCAAATTAAAAGCTGGTGTTTGGATCAAAAACCCTTATAATTTATACTGTATTTACAAAACAAAACAAACAATTATATCTAAAAAATAATAATAATATTATTATATTTCCAAACAAACGTGTCACCCTGAGAAAAATGAAATATATTTTAATATAATTTATTTTAATTATTTTGTAAAATATCTTAAAATCAAATTGTACTGTAACTGGTGGAGTGTGGACCAAAAACACTTTAATTTATTTATTTATTTATTCAATTTATACTGAATTAACAAAACAAAACAGTTATAAAACATTAAAAGTTTAAAATTTAAAACAGAATAATGATTAAAAAATATAAATGTTTCCAAACAAATTAGTTACCCTCTTAAAAATGCAGTATATTGTTATAATTTATTTAAATTAGTTTGTAAAATATCGATTAAATCAGACGGAACTCTCGTCTAAATTGTTCACTCATAAGTAAACTTATAAGTTATATAATTAATAGTTATATTATCATTATATTAACAAAACAAAATAAGTACATCAGACTTAGACTCGGACTGCGACTCAGACTCAGACTTAGTCTCAGACTTAAACTCAGACTCAGACTCAGACACAGACTTAGACTTAGACTCTGACTCTGACTCTGACACAGACACAGACTCCGACTCCGACTCCGACTCCGACTCCGACTCCGACTCCGACTCAGAGACTTAGACTAATACTCAGACTCAGACTCAGACTCAGACTCAGGCTCAGACACAGACTCCGACTCCGACTCCGACTCCGACTCCGACTCAGACTCAGACTCAGACTCAGACTCAGACTCAGAGACTTAGACTAAGACACAGACTCTGACACAAACACAGACACAGACTCCGACTCCGACTCAGACTCAGACTCAGACTCAGAGACTTAGACTAAGACTCAGACTCAGACTCAGACTCAGACTCAGGCTCAGGCTCAGACTCAGACTCAGACTTCTCTTTATTGATCCTTTGGGATGAACACCTGCAAGGAAATTAAGTTTCCGGCAGCTTAAAAAAACACAAGGAGATATAATAAATACATCATAAAATAACCAATAATAACCAATAACCTCTAAGCTACTTCACATGTAACAGAGAATCACGTCCCATGAATAAAGCTCTGGATGCTTTATTATAATAAAGAGTGTTGGTGGTGTGTTGTGCTTCATTTTGCTCGGTGCGTTGCAGATAAGTGAGATCTGATCACACTGAGATAACGCTCCTATATCTCTGTCACAGAGCCTGGTTCCTTTATCTGGCGCCGCATGATACACACCTGCATGCACAACACACACAGTGAAGCCTGCGCGTGTGAATAATTCATATCCGCATCCCTCCTGTGGTGCAGCAGGCGGTGCAGAGGGGGTGGTGTTTGTTTAATCTGCATGCTGCTGCCTGCCTGCCTGTGAGCACACAGGTGGAGCTCCCAGGTGACTGCGTTTGATTGACAGGCCTGCAGAGCGCCGGCTGCATCCCTGATTGTGCTCAGCGAGCCGCGTCCACTGACAGCCTCCACTCTCCACTGACCTAGGGTCGATGCTAGTTAATACCCGATGGACGCATTGGCGTAAACACCTTCTTTCAATTTATTTAACAGCGAGAAATAAACAATAAAGGCTTCTACAACAAAAAAATACACAATCAAACCAATTCCAGCAGGAATCAGATCTGAAAATGTGGAGAAAAATCAACCAAGATGCAGCTTTCCCTGACGTTAGCATGTAGCTACGTTAGCTATAGCAGCACTTTCAAAAATCACCATCAAAGGTTTCCAAACCAAAAACAACAAATTTAAACATTTTTCAGCAGGAATCAGATCTGAACATGTGGAGAAATTAACAACAACATTAACAAAGATTATAGCTTTCCCTGATGTTAGCATGTAGCTACAGGTGACTAGGCTAGTTAGCAGTGGAGACTGCTGTGAAGTAATGTTATAGCAGCACTTTCTACAATCAGAAATCCCCAATTAAGGTTTCCAAACCAAAAACTACACAATCAAACCAAACCAA
This sequence comes from Echiichthys vipera, assembly GCF_963691815.1. Lineage (NCBI taxonomy): Eukaryota > Metazoa > Chordata > Actinopteri > Perciformes > Trachinidae > Echiichthys > Echiichthys vipera. Next base: position 1,526,803 of record NC_139840.1, on the reverse strand, counting down.
TCAGCCACGATTAGAGCCTTCCCTGGTGTTAGCATGTAGCTACTTGACTTAGTTAGCAGTGAATGACTGTTGAGTAACGTTATAGCAGCAATTTCTACCATCAAAAATCACCAATAAAGTCTTTTAAACCAAAAACGTTAGCATGTTGCAAGCTAACATGTAGCAGTGTCTGTAAAATCGCCTCATTTCAGATCACATTCCTGCTGGAACATGTTCTGATTGTATAGTTTTGGGTTTATATTGTATCTAAAAGTGTTTTCTCACAGTAAAACGTGTCGATACACTACGTAACTGAGTTGAGAAGTAGCCTAGCCTAGCAGGCATTAACTAGCATCTAGTGGGGGTCATCCCTTTGTTCTCCAGTCGCATTTAAGCCTCGACCTCTGTTGATTTAATTCAGCTTTTGTTGGGGTTAGAGGTTACAGTCAGGGTCAGGGTCAGGGTCAGGGGGTAGGGTTAGGGTCAGGGGGCAGGGTTAGGGTCAGGGGGTAGGGTTAGGGTCAGGGGGTAGGGTTAGGGTCTACATCGGCCTATGGAAAGAATAACAGACCGGGGAACATCGGACCCTTTTTGCAAAATAAAGGTCAGATGATCCCCGGTCACACACAAAGCAGGGAACAGAGGTACGATCCACATCAAGCCGTGAAACCAATCACACAAACACATCACGGAGGTGCTGGACATCCAGACATTAAGGGGACTGCGTCTGTTTACCGTCCTGATGCTGTGTGTACAGTAAAAATGAATGAACCAAAGCATTGATACAAATAAAGACAAATATATTCAAAGATGAATGAAGGTTGGTGGATGTACATTAGTCATTACAGAGAGGATCTGGCACGGATACCCTCCACATGGGCTCAGACCTGCCTCTGACACCACAGCGACTCATCTGATTCATCGTTAATATAAAAACCTTCACCTTGGCGAGTGCGTGCTGCAGCAGCTGTTAATGAATCTCCTCCAGACGCCTACAAATCAAACCCAGACCCCAGCGAGTCTTTACACAACCTGCGGAGGAAGGAACGCTGTCTCCCTCTGTCTCTGCGGTGTGATTACCGGCTCAGTGCAGCCAGACGGCGTGTCAGCCCGTGGCCTGGCCTCCTTCTCTTGGCTTGTGTGGGATGGAGAGGTAATTGGGAGGAGAGGCAGAGGTGGATCCACGGCTTAACCTGAGCCAGGCGGTAATGAGTGCCGGCTGCCAGGGGGCCTCGCCTCAGGGCTAGCAGGAAGCTTATCAACCCACTGGGCGTCATTCAAAAAGGCTATTTATGCTATTTTGCTCCAAAATAACTGCAACGTCAGAGTCTTTACTTCACCGGATGTTCCCTAAACGAGGTGGAAGGTGACGGTTCCACTCCTCTGCAGCGTCAAACGACCGCGTGGGAGTGGATGTGTTTCTCCAGGTAATGAGGATAAATGTCTCGTGTCCACACAGAGTTCGTCTGATCTCTCGTGCATATTTTAGATAAACCTTCTGTTGTCTGTTAAACTACATGAAATGACAGCTGTGTACAGTGAAAGGTGTCTTCAGCAGAGAGTCATCAGTGACGCTGCAGCTCCGAGGAGCTCAGGTTCTTCACATGAACTTTTCTAATCATGCAAAAGCAACGTTGACGTCAGCGTTTTGTAACAAATATAATTCCTTCTTTGTTATGTGCTCACCACTGACCAGCTGTTCAACACCCTTTTGAATATCGGCCAACTTCTTTCAGTCTAAGGGCGCACTCCCACTGTGCCTCCGTCCCGTGCCAAAGCAGGTTTCACTGCTAAAGTCTGGTTCCTTTGACCAGTGTGAGTGCAACCGTACCACGTCTAGGAGCGGCACGCTTGCCGTCCACGGCCCGTTTGGGAGAGGTGGGCTTTAGTAAAGCACGTTTGCACGTGTACGAGCACGAGCGTGCGCACGTGTACGAGCACGAGGCCTACGGCGGTTCTGAGGTCATTTCCTGTGCGCCTGTTGGGACGTAGAAAAAAGAAGGAGGGGCCATGCACGGACATTTAAAACAATGGCGGCGAAAGGTTCACGTTGGTGTGATGCGGAGGTGGAGTGTTTACTGCAGATTTGGTCGATGAAAAGATTCAAAAACAGTCGACAAGACGCACAAAAACTCCGAGGTCTACGGAAAGATCTGGAAACAAAGCCACGCATCGCCATGACGTCATCAATGCGTGTGACGTGTTACGGCGTGATGACGTATAGGCAGCAAGAAGCATTCTCCGAGGCCCAGGTAGAGTGAGTACAAACGGGCCTGGAGGGGGGGACAAGGACCCTAAAGCACGGGGCACGGGACGGAGGAACAGTGGGAGGGCGCCTTAATTCTCTGCGTGGACATTTGGGGTCATCCCAAAGTTGCCCGGTCGCATAAGCCTCTGCCTCCGATGTAGACCCTACTGTCAGGGTCTAAGAATAAGAACAGGGTCCTTTGTTCCCCGGTCAAAAACAAAGTGGCGAACACGGGTACGCTCCGGTGTTTTCATGCCTAACCGTAATCGTCACCTTTTATTGGCTTCATCAGTCACATAATGTTGTCTTTTGTGCGTTCCTGTTTCATGTCTTTGCACTTCCTGTCCCTCAGAGTGTTTTTACGTTTGAATTTCTACGAATGTCTGTGCATAACTTTACGTAGGACTTGCTACGAACGTGTTCAATAAACACGCTGAATTAAAGACGGATGACGCGGCTCCACTTCCTACGACGAAGGGGAGAGAAGATAAGAGGGTGTTTCTGGTGATGCTGGATCTGTTTTTTAGTGTGACAGTGTTAAATCAGTCCACTGCAGTGTGTCACGCTCTTAAACAGAATACGTAATGTGACGTTGGTCTTCTGTTTCTATATAAATGTAACTTCCTGTCGACAGTGCTGACGCGGCAGAAACGCAGCATGTTTTTCAAACTCTTCCTTCTGTTCTTTGACTTCTTCTTCTTTTGTCGGCTGACAGCTCTTCTTCTGTGGTGTTGTAGCTGTCACGGCGGACAGCCTCTACACGCTGCGCTCTCGGCTTCACACAGAACATATCCAAGAAGACATTTCCTGGTTTCTAACCGAAACTTTTTCAGGTGACGAATCAAGACAAGTAGAAAAGTTCAGTGCAGCAAATTCACTCCAACTAAAGTGCCAACAGATAGTTTTCCATCCTCCTTGTGTTCCTGAGGATGGTTGTTGGAAAGACGACCAGACATGGATCTCTTCCTGTTTTCCACAGAGCTAACGCTAACACAGGAAACAAGTGGATGGAGTTGGTCGGGCTGACTCTCCGGCCCCTGGATCCAGCAGTTCCTTGTTCATATCGTTAGCATCCTGGCTACGAATCCGGTTTGAACCAGAAACCCTGATCTCTAAAGACAACGAAACACTCGGTACGATATTGAACGTGAGCATGAGAGTTGCTTGATCGACTTTGTGTAAAACAGAAAATACAGAAAAAAGGAAACACGGGTTACGTTGTAGCAACTTTTTACTTTTAAGATTTTCCTTTGACATCATAAAAGTCCATACGTTTGACCCCCGCGGAGTCTTTCCTGCTAGCCTGAGCGCAGGAGATGAAACCAAACACGCCAAACTAAATACATACATTTACAAATATATACATCTGACCCATGTATTCAGATGATAGTTCCTGTTTTTCTAACAGACGTCACATTGTTTCCTGGCCTCAGAGAGAGAGAGAGACACTCGTCACTCGTAACTCGTCACTCGTTTGTCTGCGTTCAGCGGCCGTTGGGGACTCTTTACTCTTTGCTCAGACACTTCCTGGTTATTGCTTTTGCGCTCACTTCTGACAAGTCACTCTGGAAGCATCCGCAGGTTATTTAAGCGCTTCCTGCTCAGGAGGAGAAGAAGAAGGAGAAGAAGAAGAAGAAGAAGGAGAAGAAGAAGAAGAAGAAGAGGAAGAAGAAGAGGAAGAAGACGAGGAAGAAGACGAGGAAGAAGACGAGGAAGAAGACGAGGAAGAAGAAGAAGAAGAAGAAGAAGAAGAAGAAGGAGAAGTAGAAGAAGAAGAAGAAGAAGAAGAAGACGAGGAAGAAGAAGAAGAAGAAGAAGAAGAAGAAGAAGAAGAAGACGAGGAAGAAGAAGACGAGGAAGAAGAAGAAGAAGAAGAAGAAGAAGAAGAAGAAGAAGACGAGTAAGAGGAAGTGTTCGCTCTGACGGAGAAGATGAACATGTCTTAATGGAGCCGCGGAGCCTCTCTTCCTTCTCCGCGCTGGAATCGCCCGAGGCCGTTCCTCTCCACCAGATTGCTATAAGAGCTCATTTGCGCTCAGCTAATGCATAACAAACAGATGGAGCTGGACGCAATCACTCCAGCGCGGCGTCTCTATCTCTTTTTCTCGCTCTCTGTGTGAAATAAATCAAAACGATGGTTCCTGGCGTCGGTGGAGCCGCGCAGGAGCAGAGACGCTGCAGAGCAACACTCACAATCACCGATCTGCCTGAACGAGCACAAATTAATGAATTAACATTCCTGTTTTTTTCTGGCTCCACTTCTCTGAGGCGCTGATGGGTACAGTTGCCGTGACAACCTGTTAACGGTGAAGCACAGGTGCCCGTGTGCGGGGGGGGAGGTGCAGATGGCAGCGGTGTCATCTTTCCTGAGTTTGTCACGGTTATAAAAAGCAGCAGCGCTGAAATTAGACGCAGCAGCTGACGAACCTGCAGAAACTTCCAGATCCAAACCTTAAAGACGGGTCAGACGGAGCTGCAGGACCCGACGCTCTCTGGGTCACAGGCTGCTTTCTCTCTGCACACCGACGCTGCACGCACGTGCTCCCATTCACTGGTCCTACATATTCAGGGGCTTGCACAGACTTTTTGAAGGGCAGGGGCGAATATGGGCACAACTAGAGCGTCCTCAACACTGACTGGCTCCTAGAGGACACTTTAGCACACGCTTTGGCTCCTAGAGGACACTTTAACACACGTTTATGCTCCTAGAGGACACTTTAACACACGTTTATGCTCCTAGAGGACACTTTAACACACGTTTATGCTCCTAGAGGACACTTTAACACACGTTAAGGCCCCTAGAGAACACTTTAGCACACGTTTATGCTCCTAGAGGACACTTTAACACGTTTATGCTCCTAGAGGACACTTTAGCACACGTTAGGGCTCCTAGAGAACACTTTAGCACACGTTTGTGCTCCTAGAGGACACTTTAGCACACGTTTGTGCTCCTAGAGGACACTTTAGCACACGTTTATGCTCCTAGAGGACACATTAACACACGTTTATGCTCCTAGAGGACACTTTAACACACGTTTATGCTCCTAGAAGACACTTTAACACACGTTTAGGCTCCTAGAGGACACTTTAACACACGTTAAGGCTCCTGATGACACTTTAGCACATGTTTTGGCACCTAGAGGACACTTTAACACACGTTTATGCTCCTAGAGGACACTTTAACACACGTTTATGTTCCTAGAGGACACTTTAACACATGTTTATGCTCCTAGAGGACACTTTAGCACACGTTTATGTTCCTAGAGGACACTTAAACACATGTTTATGCTCCTAGAGGGCACTTTAACACACGTTTATGCTCCTAGAGGACACTTAAACACATGTTTATGCTCCTAGAGGACACTTTAGCACACGTTTAGGCTCCTAGAGGACACTTTAACACACGTTTAGGCTCCTAGAGGACACTTTAACACACGTTTATGCTCCTGGAGGACACTCTAGCACACGTTAAGGCTCCTAGAGGACACTTTAACACACGTTAAGGCTCCTAGAGGACACTTTAGCACATGTTTTGGCTCCTAGAGGACACTTTAGCACACGTTTATGCTCCTAGAGGACACTTTAACACACGTTTAGGCTCCTAGAGGACACTTTAACACACGTTTTGACTCCTAGAGGGCACTTTAGCACACGTTTATGCTCCTACACTTTAGCACACGTTTATGCTCCTAGAGTTCACTTTAACACACGTTTATGCTCCTAGAGGACACTTTAACACACGTTTTGGCTCCTAGAGGACACTTTAGCACACGTTTATGCTCCTAGAGGACACTTTAACACACGTTTTGGCTCCTAGAGGACACTTTAGCACACGTTTAGGCTCCTAGAGGGCACTAGAGCACATGTTTTGGCAGTACAAATTTATTCCTCTGGTTGGCCCCGAGCATCAAGAAGTGACGCCAAACGTTCCTGACAAAACGCCGGTGCGTGACGATGAGTCGGGATGAGGAGCAGAGAATTGTGATTTTGATGATCTGTCAGAATATAATGAGCAAACGTGACAAAAGAAAGTTTCCTATTTCAGCTTAAACAGACATTTATTTAAATGAAACCCTGTCAGATTGTGTGTTGGGCAGAAATATGTTCGGGGTAAACAAATATACAGTTTGGGCGCACAGCTAATCAGAGTACTTCCTGTTAGTTATGTAGGTGTCCTTTCAGAATAAAGCTCTGGACTGCAGATAGATTGGTGTGAGTGTGATATTCCAGTGGGACCACAGAGCGTCTTTATCGTCCCTCATCCTCACAGGGTTTGTGTGCAGGTGGCCGGTTTGATTGGACTCTTTGAGGAAATACGAGTCCCACTGTTTGTTTTAGGGCCGATAAATTCACACTTGACAAACTGCTGCTGAGATCCGCGGCCACACAGAAGACGAGCTGCACCGTAAACTCCCTCGGGAGCACAAATGATTGGCATTTCATTTAGACGCCGGCGGAGAAGTGAATATGAGACTCTGCTGACTCAGTTGAGTGATCGCGTTTTGCCCGAGCCAACATCGAGTTAGTGATTTAATTTGAGCCGCAGATGAATGAGATCAGCGGGAGACAGCGACAGAGAGGAGAGATGAGCTGAGCCTCAGGTTTGAGATGTGAGGGATAAAACCAGACATCTGTGAAAAGATAAGCAGGGATAAATGATGGAAACCCTCATTATAATAATTATAATTACAATTATATACAAATAAACAGAGGATTTAAGTCCTGCAGGTGTCCGCGGTGTCGTCATACATGTCTCATTGCTCCTTTTCACGAGGGACGTAACAAATAAATGTCCATACGAACCATTTTAGTCTAAATTAAAACCCTTTTTTCATTTTAAGGCGATTTAACCTTGGACGAGCCCCCATTTTTGTTATAACCAAGCTCATGAGGGCAAAGGGAAGAGACATAAAACCAGTTGTTTTTTGTAAACAGTGGGATGTAATAAATAAATGTTAATCGAAACCATTTTAGACTAAATTAAAACTCCAACAACAGTGGTTACCCTTTTTTTTGGTTTCAGGCGATTTAACCCTGGACGAGCCCCCAATTTTTTTTACAACCAAGCTTATGAGGGGAAAGGGAAGCAACATAAAACCAGTTGTTTTTTGTAAATATGGGGATGTAATAAATAAAAGTTCATATGAACCATTTTAGTCCAAATAAAAACCCTTTTTTCCTTCTTTTAGGCGATTAAACCCTGGACGAGCCCCCAATGTTTGGTACAAACAAGCTAATGAGGGGAAAGGGAAGCAACATAAAACCAGTTGTTTTTGTAAACAGGGGGATGTAATAAATAAATGTTAATTGAAACCATTTTAGTCTAAATAAAAACACCAACAACAGTGGTTACCTTTTTTCGTTTTCAGGCGATTTAACCCTGGACGAGCCCCCAATTTTGTTACAACCAAGCTTATGGAGGGAAAGGGAAGCAACATAAAACCAGTTGTTTTTTGTAAACGGGGACGTAATAAATAAATGTCAGTTCGAACCATTCTAGTCCAAATGAAAACCCTTTTTTCCATTTTCAGGCGATTCAATCCTGGACGAGCCCCCAATTATGTTACAACCAAGCTCATGAGAGGAAAGGGAAGCAACATAAAACCAGTTGTTTTTGTGTAAACAGGGGGATGTAATAAATAAATGTTAATTGAAACCATTTTAGTCTAAATAAAAACACCAACAACAGTGGTTACCCTTTTTTCGTTTTCAGGCGATTTAATCCTGGACGAGCCCCCAATTTTGTTACAACCAAGCTTATGGAGGGAAAGGGAAGCAACATAAAACCAGTTGTTTTTTGTAAACGGGGACGTAATAAATAAATGTCAGTTCGAACCATTCTAGTCCAAATGAAAACCCTTTTTTCCATTTTCAGGCGATTCAATCCTGGACGAGCCCCCAATTTTGTTACAACTAAGCTCATGAGGGGAAAGGGAAGAGACATAAAACCAGTTGTTTTTGTAAACAGGGGGATGTAATAAATAAATGTCCATACAAACCATTTTAGTCTAAATAAAACCCCTTTTTTTTTTGTTCTGAGCCGATTTAACCCTGGACGAGCCCCCAATTATGTTACAACCAAGCTCATGAGGGGAATGGGAAGCAACATAAAACCAGTTTTTTTTGTAAACATGGGGATGTAATAAATAAATGTTCATATGAACCATTTTAGTCTAAATTAGAACACCAACAACAGTGGTTACCTTTTTTTCGTTTTCAGGTGATTTAACCCTGGACGAGCCCCCAATTTTTGCTTCAACCAAGCTTATGATCAGAAAGGGAAGAGACATTACACCAGTTGTTTTGTGTAAACAGTGGGATGTAATAAATAAATGTTCATCTGAACCTATTAGTCTAAATAAAACTCCAACAACAGTTGTTGCCTTTTTCGGTTTTAAGGTTTCATGAAACTTTATTTATACAAAAACAGGATGAATGTCTGGTGCCGCTGACACAGAACAGGCCGAAACAACCACACAGGTCCAAAATCAGCTGTTTCTCGCCGTAAAGCGTCAAAACTGGATCGAGATGTTTGTAAAAATGACAAAAAACACACAAAATGGAAACTGAGCTGTAATCAAACATGAAAAATAAACGATATACGCAAATGAAATGAAACCTTGATCAAAACGTTCAAACCAAACAAACTCTCAATCAAATCACATGAATACAGCAACAGAAGGTTAAAGCTATACAGGAAGTGACTTTCAGAATAAGACGCTGCGCTAGTAGCACAACGTTAAATCCTGAAACCATCCCGATGAAAGCTGCGAGCTCGCTAATCACGACTTTATGGGAAACTACAAATATAAAACAGCAAAGCGATTAAAACATTCATACAGCGAAATTCAGCAGTGCTCAAAAAGCTTAGAAGCCGCCGACGCCGACTTCAATCCACTCACGCTAAAGTCAGAAGCTCCGCGTCACTCGTTATCAGGGGTTGTGTCGCTGTAAAGTTCATGCAAAGTCAAACTTAAAGCTGCACTGGACGAAGATTTGTTTCGTCAAACCCTCAAAACTTTATTCAGATGGAGATTAAACTGTTTCCAAAGATACTAAATCTGTCAGGGTGGATTTTTGTTGGGCAGGTTTACAACTCTCACGCCCCTCCCCCTCTACCACAAGCTCCGCCCCTCCCTCCCATTGTGTGCTCGTCAGTGCACGTGCACCAGATTCCTGTGAACACGTTCGTGTCTTCTCTCATCAATAAACAGCATGGAGCTAACGCTACGTGTGCTAGCTTGAGGCTTGTGTCTGTGATATTGTAACATGATTGAGGGGGGATCTGTGGCGTGTGCGACGGTTAAGTTTAGACGACTAAAGGAGACGGTTAAGTTTAGACGACTAAAGGAGACGGTTAAGTTTAGTCTCTAAAGGAGACGGTTAAGTTTAGTCTCTAAAGGTGACGGTTAAGTTTAGTCTCTAAAGGTGACGGTTAAGTTTAGTCTCTAAAGGTGATGGTTAAGTTTAGTCTGTAAAGGTGACGGTTAAGTTTAGTCTCTAAAGGTGACTGTTAAGTTTAGTCTCTAAAGGTGATGGTTAAGTGTAGTCTCTAAAGGTGACGGCTAAGTTTAGTCTCTAAAGGTGACGGTTAAGTGTAGTCTCTAAAGATGAAGGTTAAGTTTAGTCTCTAAAGGTGACGGTTAAGTGAAGGCTAAGTTTAGTCTCTAACTTGGTTCAGATCAGATAAAGGTGGTTTGTCTCAGTTCTTCCAGGACTTGAACACCGGTCCTCCAGGTCAGAGTCCTGGGTTTTGGACCCGTCCACGACCCCGACCCTCCTCCCTACGGGGATTTGCACGCTCTGATTCTACGTCACCTGATTTCCTTCTTTGCTCTGGACGTTATTTCAGTAATAAATATTAATAATTGGTTTTGTGAACTCACGTCTGGAGCAGCTCTCACTTTTGGCCGACGACACCCTCATCGTTATGGGAACTGCGCTGATTTGATGCTAACTTGGTTACTACATGCAATGAACTCTGGGTAATGAAGTCCTAACGTTCCCTCTCTTTGCCTGGTGCAGCTTTAACGTCTATGGAAGCTATCGCTGAATCTGCTTCTTGTTCTATTTCATACAGAAACCCGTCCGATGGTCAGCAGGCGTCTCAGAGACCAGCTGAGTTCTGCACCCGCCACATTTCACCTCCCCAGTTTTGGAAGTATGTACAACATTATATGTGCATCCAGATAAAAGACCAACACACCAGCTTCAGATCGACATTCAGCATCTTTCGTCTACCGTTTCATTTCCTTCTCCTCGACAATCGCACATCTCTCAGATTTAACTCACAAATTAGTCAAATTAATCTTAAAACCTGATTTTTTCCGTAGAAATAAAGAAATTCACATTCACGTTCACGTTGTTTCAGTGATGTAATTGTTGAAAAACATCCGACAGAGAAACTTTCCTGGACTCAAACACAAAAGTAAAGAGTGTCTGGTGTCAGCGCCGATACCCATCGAGAACTTCTTCCGTTTTAAGTTAATTTAACTTAATTTAATTTAATTTAAATGTCCGTCATCGATGTCGACCAATCACAAACCTTCTCTCTAAATCCTCGGCATTACGAGTTTCCCTCCAGTGTCCCGCCTTCTCTTCATGTCTGATCGGACACCTGATCTACTTCCCGTAATCCTCTTCTCCTATCCGGGTGGCGCCCACTTCCTCCACAGGCCCCTCCCTCTTGGTTTCCATGGCGACCTCGGTGTAGGCGACCGGCTTGTCCGCGCTCGGGGCCTCGATGTGGAGCTTTGCGTCGACGTCCACCTCGGCCTCGGCGCCCTCCTGGCCCTCCGCGACGGCCCTCTCCTTCTTCAGCTTGATGCGGAAGGTCTCTTTGTTCGGAGCTTTCTTGGCGATGTTCTCCTTCAGACGCTCGCCCGACTGCTTCAGACGCTCGCCGGCTTGGTGCATCTTGTCCCGCCGCTCGTGCGGCATGACCTTCTCTCCCAGGTTGTGGAACTTGGTGCCCAGGTTGTCTTTGGTTTTGGTCATGCTCTCCTTGGAGAAGGCGGCCTTCAAGGTCTCTGAGCTCTTCGCCATCGACTTCTTGAAGCGGGCGGCTCGCGAGGGGTCGGCCTCCTCCACGCTCAGGTACTCTTCGTCGGAGGAGAGGTCCACGGGGACGTCGTAGGAGTCGGGCTCAATCTCCAGCCCGTCCAGGCCGCATCCTTTGGGGGACTTAGTGACAGCGACTGATGGGATCTCGGTCTCACCCTGCGGAGAGGAACACGGTTGTTAGAATCTACCTCATGCTGCATTCATGGGGTGCTGGAATAATCAGAAAAATGAGGTCCCGACTGGAAGAATTCATGTGAACACACAAGAAACATTTGACATTTTGCCCCTGGGCACAGACGTGTAAGAGCCCCCCCGACTCTGTCTACGGAGGAACAAGACCCCCCAACTTCGACAGGCTCAAAGAGTCGATCCTTGTTGTCTGTTTTTGGTCATTTTGCATCTGTTTTTTTAGATGTTTTACTTTTCCATGAGGTCATTTGTGTCTCTTTAAAGTCATTTTGGGTCATTTTTAGTTGGTGTGTTCATTTTAGTTCTTTGGTTTTGATTGTTTCGTTAATTTTAAGGTTATTTTTGGTAGTTTTTCAGTCCTTTTGTATCTTCCGCGGTACAATTTACATGGAAGTTACGTCTTCTGTGCTAATAAAGATCTTTTCAGATGTAAAAATGTTCTAAATAATGCGATGAACGGATGTTTTTGAGACATTTAATGAATATAATTAACACATAATTAGTTTTGTCTTTCCCCTCTTTCTCTCTTTATAACTCTTCATTTCAAATCCTCATGAAAAACGCCGGGGTGTCGTTCGTCCGCTGGTGTTTGGACTCAAACAAGCTGCTCCACCCTCGGCGCCCGACAGGTGACTTTGGATGTGAAAGCTAATTAATCCTAATTAAAGCTCGGCGTCCTGCAGCGACCGCACTCATTAATCAGAGCGCGTCCACACGCTGAACGACACAATCATTACACCAGCAGGGGACGGGGGTCAAAACCAGTATTAATAACCTCAGGTGGGGGAAGAGGAAGACACACACACACACACACACACACACACACACACACACACACACACACACACACACACACACACACACACGCACACACACACACACACACACACACACACACACACACACTGAGAGAGACACACACACACACACACACACACACACACACACACACACACACACACACACACACACACACACACACACACACAGTAATGGAGAGATGGGGATGCCAATGGGTCGGCGCCCCGAGCAGTTGGGGGTTCGGTGCCTTGCTCAACAGCACCTCTGCAGTGCCCAGGAGATGAACTGGCACCTCTCCAGCCACCAGTCCACACTCCATTCATAGTCCACACAGGGACTCAAACCGGCGACCCCACGGTTCCCATCAACTATGGACTGAGCTACTGTCGCCCTTTGCGGAGCGCGTAGAGTCACAGGAAGTGATGTAATCCTCTGGGTGACCTCTGATGTTTACGCCCGTGGGAAGTTGAACTCATAACCGTGTCTTTCATCGCCACACAGCAGAAACATCCCAAACTAAGGCGGCATTAGAGCCCCAGGACGAGCCGCTGTCCTCTGACGTCCAGCGTGGGGCAGAGGAGGCGAGGCCCCGAGCGTGCACCAGCACATTTATCTTTTTCTCATTAGCGCCCCGGCCGCCATCATTCAGCCGCCGGCGCCCGGCGTCTCTAACAGAGCGCCTGTTGCTTCCTGGTGAGACGGCTCCGGCTGAGGCTCTTTATCAGGAGACGAAGCGAGGCCTCAGAATAACCGACGGCACATCCGTCAGGAGGAAATCAACCCTGTGACCGTCTCCTCTGCAGGCTGCAAAGAGACACAGAGGAGCTGGACGCCACATTTCATCACGTGATTGGAAAAAAATCCGCCTCGGAGATATTTATAAATATTTATGCTAACAATAAAAATAAAAACACAGGCACAATACATTTATATTTGTGTCGTAATTAGCTTTTTATTTATTCACTGTTGTTTTAATTGAATTAAAAATATACGATATTTGGTCTCCAAATATTACGACTTTTGGTCTCTGAATACTACGACTTTTGGTCTCCAAATACTACGACTTTTGGTCTCCAAATATTACGACTTTTGGTCTCCAAATACTACGAGTTTTCATCTCCGAATAATACGACTTTTGGCCGCCAAATACTACGACTTTTGGTCTCAAAATACTACGACTTTTGGTCTCCAAATATTACGACTTTCGGTCTCCAAATATTACGACTTTTGGTCTCTGAATATTACGACTTTCGGTCTCCAAGTACTACGACTTTTGGTCTCCAAATATTACGACTTTTGGTCTCCAAATACTACGACTTTTGTTCTCCAAATATTCCGACTTTTGGTCCCCAAATACTACGACTTTTGGTCTCCAAATATTCCGACTTTTGGTCTCCAAATATTACGACTTTTGGTCTCTAAATACTACGACTTTTGGTCTCCAAATACTACGACATTTGGTCTCCAATTACTACGACTTTTGGACTCCAAATATTACGACTTCTGGTCTCCAATTACTACGACTTTTGGTCTCCAAATACTACGACATTTGGTCTCCAAATATTACGACTTCTGGTCTCCAATTACTACGACTTTTGGTCTCCAAATACTACGACATTTGGTCTCCAAATATTGCGACTTTTGGTCTCCAAATACTACGACTTTTGTTCTCCAAATATTACGACTTTTGTTCTCCAAATACTACGACATTTGGACTCCAAATATTACGACTTCTGGTCTCCAATTACTACGACTTTTGGTCTCCAAATACTACGACATTTGGTCTCCAAATATTGCGACTTTTGGTCTCCAATTACTACGACTTTTGGTCTCCAAATACTACGACATTTGGTCTCCAAATATTACGACTTTTGGTCTCCAACATTACGACTTTTGGTCTCCAAATATTACGACTTTTGGTCTCCAAATACTACGACTTTTGGTCTCCAAATATTACGACTTTTGGTCTCCAAATACAACGACTTTTGGTCTCCAAATACTACGACTTTTGGTCTCCAAATACTACGACTTTTGGTCTCCAAATATCACGACTTTTGGTCTCCAACATTACGACTTTTGACTACGACTTTCGGTCTCCAAATACTACGACTTTTGGGCTCCAAATACTACGACTTTTGTTCTCCAAATACTACGACTTTTGGTCTCCAAATGCTACGACTTTTGGGCTCCAAATACTACGACTTTTGGTCTCCGAATACTACGACTTTTGGTCTCCAAATATTACGACTTTTGGTCTCCAAGTACTACGACTTTTGGTCTCCAAATACTGCGACTTTTGGGCTCCAAATACTACGACTTTTGGTCCCCGAATATTACGACTTTTGTTCTCCAAATACTACGACTTTCGGTCTCCAAATACTACGACTTTTGTTTTCGAAATACTAAAACTTTTGCTCTCTTAATAAAACAACTTTTAGTATAAAATAATCACGACTTCTAGTCTTGAATACTACGACTTTTGTTCAACTTTGTTCGTAAATATTACGGCCTTGACGACAGACCGGTTTTGTGCGATCCAGTACGAAATCATCTCTGACGCTCACATTTCACTTTATGAGTAAAGTCGAGTTACAGTGACGCTAAAGGGAATTTTCCTTTCAGCCGTCTCTTCTCTCTCTCACTGCTCCTCAAACAAACAGTATAATAATAAAATAGTGTCTTTAGGATGTTTCCATACTGATCATAAATCATAAATATCTGCAGAACAGTCCAGGTTTTTCCAGGGAGCGTGGGAACGCTGAGTTACACCAGTATTTCCTGATTTTGCTGCTTCAAAATAAAAGTCTTTAAGCTCTTTTGAAACAGGATGTGAGTGCTGGGATCTCCGTCCGTCCTCACACCTGGACGCAGAGCTGAGTGCATGTGATCGGGTCGCTCTGGTGTGTGAGGGGCTGACATGTCTGACTCAGACATGTCGCTTTATGGCGTGGCCCTGCTGGCAGCGAGGTCGAATGCCCGATTCCCAGAATAGGACTCTCCGTCACGGCTCCACAGCAGCTGTTAGCAGCACATAGCGGCGCGGTTGCTATTCTGAAGTCCGGACGCTAACGAGGTCTCCCTCTGACACTGACGCCTCCATGTAAACCTGCAGAACAGTGCGTAAAGACCACTGTTTAACTTTTAATCACAGTCCCATCACGGCCTGGAGGCCATAAAACTATAAACTATAGTAAATATTCTAGTGTAATGATCTCTCTGTCACTGTGGAACTGAACCCCTTTACCTTCTATCTCTATCATAATTAACAGATTAACTGCACAGTTTGTGTTTAAAGCCCAAACACTGAACATTCAGAGCTGATTTGGTCGATTTGAATTGATTTATATTCCTTCAAAAAGTATTTAATCCTGGTTTCTGACTTCCTGTCCCGTTGTGTTTCCATGGCAGCAGCCAATAGCGTTGGGCGTTGCTGGTTGCCAGTGTTGTCTGTTGTTGGGTGCAGCTACTGTAGGCTGGCACTGGGTGAAATGGAGTTAGCCAATCCTGCAGCTGCTTGGGAGCCTCAGTGAAGGGGGCGTTCTTTGTCCCAGCAGCTGAGTGAGCGGAGACGGGCAACAACCAGAGTCACTATAGGCCGAGCATTCACTCCATGGACTGAGAGAAAGGAGAGGAACGCCATTCAAACGCACGCCCACATGGCTACGCTGCTCCTGGATGCTAACATCACTTTCATCTGCACTTAGCTGGAACGGCTAACGCTAACGGCTAACGCTAAATGTCAGTCAAACTCCTCTAATCCTTGTTTTGATGCTGTGGTTTTCTGGAGGGGACGGGTTCAAACAGGCTCAAACAGACTGCGGTCTCCTGGAGCTACTGGGCCGGGTCTGACCAACCTGGCAACCTCACGGCTGGACTTCTTTTTTGTTGTTGGGACGACGATCTGGAGACTCTTGATGGAGCTGTTCTGATCATTCTACACATTCAACCTTTAACTGTTAATAAGTTCATAATAAATAAATGTGTTAACTCTAATAAGGCAACGATCCTGCTTCAGATTCTGTCGCTGCAAAAAGCAGTTTACTGTTAACAAGTTAATCCAAAAATCCATGTATTCACGATGATATTATTTACACTTATATGGTCATATAAGCAATGAGCATCATCTAAGACTTATAAAGCTCTATATTAACTCATCTTACGACAAGCACCCTAACATAAAGTGTGTTTTAATTGTGCTGTCGTGGTCCAAACTCCAGACTCTGAATGTTTCTGATGTCTGTCTCTTTTCATGGTGGAGCAGCTCTCACACGGCCCGCAGCGACTCACACACACTTTGATCAGCGTTAAAAATCCTCTCAGTTCACAGAAATGTCGTTTTGCTGTCTGTCCGACCGGCTCCTCTCACAGAACACCCCACAGCGCTCCAATTTAATGCCATTACAAAGTCCGTCCATCTCTTTAACGACGACAGCCTCCTCGATCAACACGAGGGCCTCAAAGTATCCTCGCTCCCTCTGCGCTTTCACAGGGCGAACGCTGCGTCCCTGTGAAGGTAACACACCCCTTCACGTTCAGAGACAACAGCGATACTTGAAAGTGTTTCAGAAGTTCACCTGACGTGATTCGGGCTGTTTGCACTTTAGTCGAGAGCGTTCCCTCTCAACATAATGACGATGCTTTTCTATAAATTGCCAGTGTTTCAGAGTCGAGGGCTCTTCCGCGGTGAACTTGAAGCACCCTTCATTTCCTCACATCCCCGCTGTCTCACCGCGTCCACCGCTTAATGAATTGAGTCAGGGCTCCTTTCAGTTAAGATCTCGCTGCCTGGCACACAGTCTGAGCCGCCCGAGGGAATGAATCTACTTTATTTTTCATACTTAACTTAATTACGCTCCAGTTCCTCGTAACGGAAACCTGGATCTGATAATCCAGAGTGCAGCTGATCGACCGCGGAGTCCGTCGACTGCCTCGGACTGATTATTACTTGAGTTTTGAAGACGTTTGAAAGCTTTATTCCTTTATTATCATCATCTTGTGGTTCTCTTATTGTACTGAATGACACAAGTGCAGCTGTCTGCTTTAAGAGTAATTACAGCGTTAAATCAGCCCAGGGTCTTTATCAGCACTTACATTCATCACATAATCCATTTTTTGTGTAACAAATATTAAGGCAGAAATCCAGGAGAGATGCTAACAGCCGGACGTGGCTAACAGTGATTAGCTCGGGGCAGCATGGTGAAGGCATTCAAAGGTCGTTTTTAACCACTAATGCTGCTGAAAATAACAGCAAACCTCTGCAGCAGCATGAGAAGAGTCCCTACACACACAACAAAGCAGCAACAGCGTAGTTAGTGAAGCCAGAGTTTATTAAAGAGTGTTTTAAAGACTTACCTACTGGCCCCTGTACCAGCTCCTCTCATAGTAAAGCCCATTACAGTGGATTACCAAAGTCAATCCCAAAGGAAGGAGCCCATTCGTACATTTAAGAATTGATTTTAAGAGTTCACTGATCACGTTTAAGGCTCGTCAGGGTCTGGGCCCAGAATCCGTCTCAGACACGTTGACCCCGTAGGAGCCTGTTCGCAGCCTTAGATCGGCGGGCGCGTCTCTCTTGTTCCAAGGCCGAGGCTCAAACCCGGAGGTGACCGCCCCGACTCCATCAGAGCGCCTCGGCTTTGGAGCGACCTGCCCGCGGAGATGAGGCTGAATCAGAGTCCTCTTTCAAATCACTTCTTCAAACTCATTTTTATAGACTCTCCTTCCTGTGATGTCGTCTTTTGATCTTTGGATCTTTTGATCTTTCTTTGCGAGCTCCTTAATAAGAATCATTGCCTTTGCCCCTTCTTTCTACACAGTGATCTGTAAATATGGTTCTGTTGTAGCCTCCTGGATTTCACTTTTATCACAATTATTACTTTTGCTTATACTGTTTATATATATATATATGTGTGTATTTTGATGTGCTCTGTCAAAGCTCCTTGTAAACTGCTTTTTTTAAAAGGTGCTATACAAATAAAGTTATTATTATTTCTATTATGAGTCAATCCCAAAGGAAGGAGCCCGTTGGTGCTTTGTTGTGTGTGTAGGGACTCTTCTCATGCTGCTGCAGAGGTTTACTGTTATTTTCAGCAGCATTAGTGGTTAAAAAAGACCTTTGAATGCCTTCACCGTGCTGCCCTGAGCTAATCGCTGTTAGCCACGTCCAGCTGTTAGCCACGTCCAGCTGTTAGCCACCATGGGATGATTTTATGCCGGAATTACACTTTAATGTGTTTCCTTCTTCTTTGAATAAAGAAAAGTCCAAAAATCTGCTGAGCCACAGATTTTCGGTTCACAGCAGCAGCGTCTTCTCACATTTCAGACACTGAACCTCACACATTTTTACTCGATGACCGACTGAAAGAATTGCTGATTGACCGGTTGATGAAGTCGTTTCACTGCTTCAAGGGAACTCTCAGTTATCAACATTTACATTTCTGCTCAATCTCTGCAGGTTAGAAACCCAGAAATAAAACCCACAGGACATTTCCAACACACAAAAACACTTAGATTCAAGCCTCGCTCACCTGGTAGATGACGACGCGGAACTTGTTGCGTGTGAGCAGCTCATCCTGAGTGGTTTCCACCTTCTTGACGCGGGTGTTTTGCTTCTCGACGCGCGTCCGGACCTCCTTGACGTTGGCGCTGACCTTACGGGTCTTCTGCAGGAGCTTCTCCACCGTGCCGCTGGTGTCGGTGTGGTCCTTGGCCAGTTTCAGGACGTCGCCCTGGATGGTTTTGATGTTGTTCTCC
The DNA here is from genome assembly GCF_963691815.1 of Echiichthys vipera. Classification (NCBI taxonomy): domain Eukaryota; kingdom Metazoa; phylum Chordata; class Actinopteri; order Perciformes; family Trachinidae; genus Echiichthys; species Echiichthys vipera. The sequence continues at coordinate 1,507,770 of NC_139840.1, read as the reverse complement.
AGGTCCAGCTGACGCTCCTCCATGCGCTGCTGGCAGGACTGGACGTTGTCGATGATGCCGGCCACGCGCTCCAGCAGAGACAGGATGGTCAGGGCGCTGATGGGGTTCCCGGACTCGTCCTCCACCCCGACGATCTCCAGTTTCTCCTGGACGCCCGCCGTACGGTACTTGTGCTGATCCATTGCAGGGGTTCTGTCGCGTCCAATCAGTTTGAAACTGGCTCTAAAGTTGTGCGGTTTAGTTTGAGGACGGGGGACCAGAGGAGGTTACCAGCAGAGAGACCGGAGAGTGGCAACACCCAACCACTGTGACCCAACCTCAGGTCTGGGGACAGCAGAGAAGCGGAAAACTCCACCTACCCCTTTTAAAAAAGGCTTCAGGATCCAAAGGGAGCCTGACTTCAGCCCTCAGCGAGGCCAAGGGGAGCGGCAATGCTCTCACGAACCCCCGGCTAAAAATAAGAACTCTTTGTAAGTCGACACTCTGACATTTTGGGAAGATGCAAAGCAGAGGATGATGGAAACCCCCGTCTGAGTCCGGCTCTGCTCTGTTAGAGCCACGCGGACTGATTCATAACGGCCCGTTATTTGCACATATGTCGGCGTTAGCAGCTGCGGCACATGTTCATCAACAGCAGCTTAGGGGTCGTTCAGCCGCTCTGCAGAGACCGATGCAGAGGAGCCGCAGTTGTCTGGTCTGATTACACAGCGCTGGAATGTTTTCGGGGGGATTAAACTTTGCAGCGCTGCCCTTTTTCTTTCCCCCGGGCGGCAGAGTCCACACATCGACCGAGACGCAGATCTGAAGCTCTTTATAGAGACGAGCAGCGTCAAAGTGACAAACATTCCTCTGAACACGAGCGTTAGAGAACCGTCTACATTGTTCTTGAGCTCAAAGTCCTGAGCTTCGTCTCCTGTGAACAATAATGTGTTGAAATCTATTTCTTGTCCCTAAAAACACACGGACGTGTTAAAAATAACACTTACAGCTGCCCCCCTCTGAATTCTGCACGGATTAGCTTTGGTCGCCCCCCCCCAAGCAGTGACGGGTCAGTCCCACAGGAGGCTCAGGGTTCAGGCCTTCACACGCCGTCGTGAACATGCTCCATGTTCGCCTGTGAATGATGAGGATGGTGATGTGCTCGGCTCAACACTCACACCAGGCGTGTTTCCATCAGGGTCAAATATGTCCACTTGGAAAGTTTCAGGGCACGCCCTCTCAAACGGCCGTTCACTCGTCGCGTTTCAGGCCCCAGAGGGATTAGGGCGCACTCCCACTGTGCCTACGTACCGTGCCCCAGCACGTTTCACGGCTAAAGTCTGGTTCCTTTGACCAGTGTGAGTGCAACCGTACCACGTCTAGGAGCGTGCGCACGTGTACGAGCACGAGGCCTACAGCGGTTCTGAGGTCATTTCCTGTGCGCCTGTTGGGACGTAGAGAAAAGAAGGAGGGACCATGCGCGGACATTTCAAACAATGGCGGTGAAAGGTTCACGTTGGTGTGATGCGGAGGTGGAGTGTTTACTGCAGATTTGGTCGATGAAAAGATTCAAAAACAGTCGACAAGACGCACAAAAACTCAGAGGTCTACGGAAAGATCTGGAAACAAAGCCACGCATCGCCATGACGTCATCAATGCGTGTGACGTGTTACGGCGTGATGACGTATAGGCAGCAAGAAGCATTCTCCGAGGCCCAGGTAGTGTGAGTACAAACGGGCCTGGAGGGGGGGACAAGGACCCTAAAGCACGGGGCGCGGGACGCACGCACAGTGGGAGGGCGCCCTTAGAGGCTCCAGAGGTTACGGGACCTTTGAATGCCTTCACCGTGCTGCCCCGAGCTAATCACTGTTAGCCACGTCTGGCTCTTAGCGACTCTCCTCCAGCGTGACGTAAACCCAATCTCTGAAACACGTGAAGAACAAACGTTCAGTTTCAGTTTGTGAGTTAAACTGTGACGAGCGATTTAAGTCACTTCTTAAATCTCATTTTTACAGACACTTGTGTGACACATGTCGTCTTTTTGATCTACTTTAATAATAATTTCCCCTTCTTTCGATACAATAATGTGTAAATATAGTTATGTTGCACCCTGCTGGATCGCACTGTTATTAGTTTTGATTATACTGTGTATATATATACGTGTGTGTGTGTGTGTGTGTGTGTGTGTGGTGACTGAAGCCAGCAGCTGCTCCTGTCCCTGGACTCTATATTTACCCCGGGGCGGTGGCGTGCCTGAGTCCCTGCCCGCTGCAGAAATGTCCCTGACGTCGGTTTATTTTCATACACGGAGGCTCTGACCTCTGCTCCGGTTCTGGTTCTGGATTCTGCAGACGAACCGTTTTTAATCAGACGGCAGCGACCAATTAACGGTGGAGCCCCCCCCCCTCGGACAGGTGGAGCCGTGTTCACCGTCCACAGATCTGTGCACACGGGGGGGACATTAGTGAAGACAGGCTGCAGAGATGTGCTGCTTTAAACGACCAGAAGACCGTTAAATGTGAAAATGTTTGACAACACGACTAAAGGTGACGGTTAAGTTTAGACACTAAAGGAGACGGTTAAGTTTAGTCTCTAAAGGAGACGGTTAAGTTTAGACGACTAAAGGAGACGGTTAAGTTTAGACACTAAAGGAGACGGTTAAGTTTAGACGACTCAAGGTGACGGTTAAGTTTAGACACTAAAGGAGACGGTTAAGTTCAGACGACTAAAGGAGACGGTTAAGTTTAGACGACTAAAGGTGACGGTTAAGTTTAGACACTAAAGGAGACGGTACAGTTTGGTCCCTGGTTTGAATCCCGGCTGGGGCCCTCCTGTGTGGAGTCTGCATGTTGTCCCCGTGTCTGCGTGGGTTTTCTCCGGGTTCTCCGGTTTCCTCCCACAGTCCAAAGACGTGCAGGTGTTGGGTTCATTGATGACTCTAAATCACCCGTAGGTGTGAATGGTTGTCTGTCTCTGTTCGTCTCCATGTGTCCTGTGATAGACTGGCATCCTGTCCAGGGTGGACCCCGCCTCACGCCTGATGTCAGCTGGGATCGGCTCCAGCCCCCCAGACCCCGACAGGGACAAGAGGCTGAAGATGGTGGTTTGTCTCAGTTCTTCCAGGACTTGAACTCCAGGTCAAAGTCCTGTGTTTTGGACCCGTCCTCCACCCTACGGGGAGTTTGGCGTCTGACACCACGTCTCCTGATCTCGTTCTTTGCTGCAGACGTCATTTCTACAGTAATAAATAATAAATACGTGGATTACAGATGAATAGACAGCTGATCCATCACAACACTGAGGCGTTTTCATATGGAGTTAGGACGCGGTGACACACACACACACACACGCACGCACGCACGCACGCACGCACGCACGCACGCACGCACGCACGCACGCACGCACGCACGCACGCACGCACACACACGCACACACACACACACACACACACACGATGTGTCAGAAGAAGAAGAAGAACCCGTCACCGGATAAAGAGGCGTTGACTCAAAGACCACGCCGGCACCCTGGTGTACATTAAAAAAACATTTCCTCTTTTATTTTGGCGAGACCAAAAATCGCCTCTGGAAGTCTACATGCAGAATATTAACATGTCAAACACATTCTAGTCACATTTAGAGAAGTCACGGCTGCGACGACGCTCGACGACAAGGAGGGAACACGTCGCTGAGCGGAGGGTGGGGGTCGGGGGGGACCTACGACCTTCAGACTAAGACGTTACAGAAAAACAAACTCCTGTGACAGAGAAATGAAAAGTAATGAACAAACAGAGAAGAGTTCCAGGTCCTCGGGTAAATGACGCGTTACCGTATTAATGTGCACGAGAAAACAAAGATCTAACAGCTTTAACGTCCGGATCACCGTGAGTTCTGATTGTTTGCTTTAACCTCGTTCTTCTGTCAGATCAAACTCATGTGACGCTGCAACTCACGGTTAATCCCATCGACCCTGAATCTGCCGCGTCATCGTCCTCAGATGTCTCAAAGATATTCACTTTACTGTGACAGAGGAAAGAAACCAGAACATCTCATCTCATCTTCAGCCTCTGATCCGGGGTCGGGTCGAGGGCGCAGCAGCTCCAGCAGGGACCCCAAACTTCCCTTTCCCGGGCCACATTAACCAGCTCTAACTGGGGGATCCTGAGGCGTTCCCAGGCCAGTGTGGAGATCTAATCTCTCCACCTGGTCCTGGGTCTTCCCCGAGGCCTCCTCCCAGCTGGACGTGCCTGGAACACCTCCCTAGGGAGGCGCCCAGGGTTCATCCTTACCAGATGATCCTGAACCACCTCAACTGGCTCCTTTCAACACAAAGGAGCAGCGGGGAACGACTCATTTGGACTAAAACAAACGCCCAACAACAGACAACCCTGGCAACCAGCAACGTCCAACACTATTGGCTGCTACCATGGAAACACAACGGGACAGGAAGTCATTGTCAAACCCGTCAAAAATTTAAAATTTTAATTCAGACTAAATATATTTTAAGGAAAAGCAAAACTTTCATTCTGTGCCCCTCAAAACGCCCCGTGGGTGGATTGTAATCTTAAAAATGTAGCTTTTAATAAAGACGCTACAGATTTAACCTTTAAGGGGTTTTTTTGGGCAGAATTGGTCAAAGTTCCCCGAAGCTTGGATCTAAACGTTAAAAGTGCTGCGGCGGGACGGAGGTGGAGTCTATCCGCTCTGGAACGAGACGAGTCTGTGAAAAGCTTCTTCAGTTTGCAAAGAAACGACGGGACTTTGATACAAAACGCACAAACATGGACGTTCAGGTTGTGTCGCAGTGAACTCAGGGACACGAGGGAACAACACGGACAAGGCATCGTCGTCATTCACTGGATGTAAAGGCGACAGACTGTCAGGAGCTGTGTGGTTGACCGTCTACGCAGAGTATTTATGCGTCTTTGCTTTGTTACGGAACATTAACGCGCTAAGAGGCTCTGACAAGGACGGGGGGGTGTTTGTACCGTAAAGTGTGGTTCTTAAGGGATCCTCTGTGCTCTGAATGTCTCGCAAAACTAAAACAAAAGAAATCACATTCAAAACAAAAGCCTCAGCTACAGCAACCAACATGTTCCGCAGTTACATGAAAGTCTTTCAAACCCCCCAAAAACAGCCGACGCACTTCCTTTACAATCCTCTGGACCCGGATGCACAAACATTCCTCGGAGCGTTTTTTTCAAGATCGTGCTCCAGAGTTTCCCGCCGTCGATGATCACTTCGAAGTCTTTTTTTGTTTTGTGGAACGGGGTTAAGACAGTGGACTGCCCCCCCCCCCCCCCCGCTAACATCCCAGCGACACCTCCAGTGTTCTCCGATCATCAGTCCGACACATCGGGATGTTTTGTGTCCGTCGGCTCGGAGGCGGAGGAGGCGTCGAGGCCGTCGGCTTTTCTTTTTAAAAAGTTAAAACTACACCACAGTACACAGTTTCCACAAGTCATGCGAATATACAGGAACTAGAATTCAGAAACCAACGTTTAAAAAATAAAAAGTTAACGTAAGAACCTTGAAGGGATGGTTCGGATGTTTTGAAGTGAGGCTGTACGAAGTATTTACCCACAGTCGCAGTGTGTTAGCGACAGGAGGACGGACACAGAAGGAAAGCAAAGTTCAGACCAGACTTCATTAAAAAACAGTAATTTCACCTCAGAACTCAGGAGTGGATGGTCTGCTGCTGCCTCGAACACTTAGGGCGACACTCACACTGTCCTTCCGCGCCGCGCCAAAACCGTTTTTACAGATCAAGCCTAGTGTGTTTGAGCAGTGTGAGTGCAACCGCTCCGTGCATAACTGTGGCACGCTTGCCGTCCACGGCCCGTTTGGGAGAGGTGGGCTTTAGTAAAGCACGTTTGCACGTGTACGAGCACGAGCGTGCGCACGTGTACGAGCACGAGGCCTACGGCGGTTCTGAGGTCATTTCCTGTGCGCCTGTTGGGACGTAGAAAAAAGAAAGGAGGGACCATGCGCGGACATTTCAAACAATGGCGGCAAAAGGTTCACGTTGGTGTGATGCGGAGGTGGAGTGTTTACTGCAGATTTGGTCGATGAAAAGATTCAAAAACAGTCGACAAGACGCACAAAAACTCCGAGGTCTACGGAAAGATCTGGAAACAAAGCCACGCATCGCCATGACGTCATCAGTGCGTGTGACGTGTTACGGCGTGATGACGTATAGGCAGCAAGAAGCATTCTCCGATGCCCAGGTAGTGTGAGTACAAACGGGCCTGGAGGGGGGGACAAGGACCCTAAAGCACGGGGCACGGGACGGAGGCAAAGTGGGAGGGCGCCCTAAGTAAATGTTTAATATAAATAACACATTCTGTACGAGTTGTTCTTTATCTGTATGCGGCGAGTTTCCAGGCGTCAAGTTCCTCATTTTGCGTAAAAAGGTTGCGGTCCGGGCGTCTTTACGCGGATCACAGGCCTCCAGAACTCCTGAAGGTCGTTTAAACGAACCGTGGGCCGTGATCTTAAACGCAGACGGATTCAGCAGCTTAGCTCTCGCATAAAATGTTTTCACTATTATCGTGATATAGTTTCCAAACCAGCCGCCATGTTTTGAAATGCGAGTGAAGCATTCCTTGGATCAGGGTGCATCGAGGAGAATTTAATGACAGATTAAGATGCTGGGAAGCTGAGCGACCACCACTTTACTGTACTGTAAAGATCTTTTAGCGGCTTTGTTTCACTTAAATCCTGATCTAGAGAGTCTGAGACGTAAAGCAATAAGTCGTCGGCGTATAAGGACACTATGTTCTAACTGTTTTCTATAGATTCCCTTAAAGCAGGGGTGTCAGACTGATCCAGTAAAGAGTCGCTGTGGCTGCAGGTTTTCATTCCAACCAAGCAAAAACACACCTGACTCGACTTACTCAATCACCTGAACTGTCTTCACACAGTCGATCTGTTGGACCAGGTGTGTTTTTGATTGGTTGGAATGAAAACCTGCAGCCACAGCGACTCTTTACTGGATCACTTTGACACCCATGACGTAAAGTGATGTGGGGTTTTTTCCATTTACATAAAAATCTACCTGAATGCAGGAAGTTTAGTGTTAATCTCCTGCTCTGAGAGGAGACGCTGAGATCTCTAAAATGAACAAAAAACAGGCTGAAGTCGTTCTGATTTAGTTTGTTCGTTACTGTTTTTGTCAGCGGCGCACGGCGGCTTTGAAGAGAGCAGAGAAAACAGCTTCAACTGAAACTGAAACTGGGCTCTGACGGCGACGTAAAACTGAAAATACTCTACATACGACGAACACTGACACTGACACTGACACTGACACTGACGGATAAGCACCACATACAACCCCACTTTAAAAAATCTGATCCCTTGATGTAAAAACTAAGAAAACCATAATAATAATAATAATAATAATAATAATAAATTATTAGCTTGTTTGAACACAGTGAAGTCTTTACAAACCAAAGAACAGCTGTAAACATGTCACTGGCTGGCCCCCACTCACCTCCTACAAACACAGACTGCATTTGGTGATCAGCTGCACATTATTAGTAAAAAGTAAATCAGAACGAGGGCGTAGAAATAATCCTGTCCCATAAATAGCACATTCCAGAGGGGCGGACATCACTCTGTTAGCCAGTTTAACCAAAAGTACCGCGGCCATTACGAATTCAACAGAACCTCTAATGAAGAATTAAGACGTAGTCGTCGGCGTAGAGCGACAGCGGGTTTTTGAAGACTCGGCTCCTCGTGAAGAAAGAAAAATCCTTTCCATCCAAAAACAAAAACAGGAGGGAAAATAAGGCCCCTTAAATAAATATTCTTCTTCTTTATTTTATGTGTTTTCCCAGGAGAAAAAAAAAACATGAATACCACATCTACCGTTTAAAAAAATGGTATTCCCACGCCGTAAGAAAAAAGGCTTAAAAAAGGACCCGGACACACGCGGCTATACCATCCTGGAGTTAGTGTCCGAGGAAAAGTGTCCCAGGTTCTGTTTTTGCCGGCGCCCCCGGTTGTTTTTCGGACATTTCCTAAAAAAGACACAAACACAGAGAGACATGTATTAGTTTTTACTCCTGTCGCATTTACGATTTAACTTTTCATCACTTTATTTAGTGGTCCTGTAACTTACTGCTGCAACACTTTACTCTGCTTTACTGTAACGTATCTCTGTAAAATGCTGCTACACAGTACTTTACTGTAACTTACTCCACTAAGAAATGCTGCTACACTCCACTGTCACTTTATATCACCACTACATCACTTTATTTTGTGATACTGTAACTTACTGCTGCTACACTCCACTGTGCCATACTGTCACTTAGTTCTGTAGGACATGCTGCTACACTCCACTGTGCCACACTGTCACTTAGTTCTGTAGGACGTGCTGCTGCACTCCACTGTGCCACACTGTCACTTAGTTCTGTAGGACGTGCTGCTGCACTCCACTGTGCCACACTGTCACTTAGTTCTGTAGGACATGCTGCTGCACTCCACTGTGCCACACTGTCACTTAGTTCTGTAGGAAATGCTGCTACACTCCACTGTGCCATACTGTCACTTAGTTCTGTAGGACATGCTGCTGCACTCCACTGTGCCACACTGTCACTTAGTTCTGTAGGACATGCTGCTGCACTCCACTGTGCCACACTGTCACTTAGTTCTGTAGGACATGCTGCTGCACTCCACTGTGCCATACTGTCACTTAGTTCTGTAGGACATGCTGCTACACTCCACTGTGCCATACTGTCACTTAGTTCTGTAGGACGTGCTGCTGCACTCCACTGCTCCATACTGTCACTTAGTTCTGTAGGACATGCTGCTGCACTCCACTGTGCCACACTGTCACTTAGTTCTGTAGGACATGCTGCTACACTCCACTGTGCCATACTGTCACTTAGCTCTGTAGGAAATGCTGCTACATTTTTAACATTTTTAACACTTATAACTTATCGCTCCTTCTCACTTCTCTAGTTTGTACTTATTTCATTTCAATCTGCTGCTAAACTGCACGCTGCGTATTGTTGTTTATTGTATAAACCTACGCTTAACCACGACGTCTGTTGCACTCTGTCACACTTGGTTCATTGCTTGATTTATTTTACGTTAGCTTTATTTTGATTTGATTTATGTTTATGCTTATTGTTACTCTGATCCTTTCCCACCTTTGTATCGAAACTGTTGCAAAATAATTTCCCTCGGGAGAAATAAAGCTTCTTGAATCTTGAATCTAACCTGCAGAAGACTAATATAACTTTTAAAGTTATGGAACGTTTCACTAAAGTTGTTTTCACAGTTTCAAACTTTTTACCGGTTTGTTTTTGTGCGTTTTGAGACTTAAACTGTTTAAGGTTCGTTGTGAAACATTCGGAAAAATAATAAAGTTATTAGAAACACTGAGACACGAGTGAGAATCGGCCAAATATACGGAGATCAACGCTAGCTCGCTGTTTGTAAATCACTCCATCAGCCAACACGCCGAAGCACCAGACAGCAGATTCAACGTTAGCTAGCTTAGGTTTTACTGAGCTAACATTAGCCAGCTTAGGTTTCACTGAGCTAACATTAGCGAGTGAGCTAACATTAGCCAGCTTAGGTTTTACTGAGCAAACATTAGCCAGCTTAGGTTTCACTGAGCTAACATTAGCCAGTTTAGGTTTCACTGAGCTAACATTAGCGAGTAAGCTAACATTAGCCAGCTTAGGTTTCACTGAGCTAACATTAGCAAGTGAGCTAACATTAGCAAGCTAGGTGTTACTTAGCTACACTGCATGGATCTGGCTTCGGTTGCTTTCGTAACGTTAGCTGACAAAGGCATTTAAAAACCGCGAGCCGGCCACGAGTAAAGTAGAATAAGAACATGTTTACATACAAACATACAGCTCACATACGTTTTTAAGTAAACAATAAACAATAATTGAATTGTCTTTATTGTCTTTGTACCAGTACAACGTTTGTTTTGGACGTTTCTAAGCATTAACATGTTCACCTTGTGATGCACATCACCACGGCGACGATGATGGCGATCTGCACGGCGCCGATGATGGCGGCGATGAGGACGTAGTGGAGCTTCTGTCCGCTGGGCACCACGTACAGAATGTTAAAGTCCTGAGGCTCGTCACACTGCGTACCTTTGTAGCCCGAGTCACACCTGACACACACACGCACACACAGAGAGACACACACACACACAGACACACACACACACACACACACACTTTAACCCTTAAATCTACATAGCCGGTTATAAATAATAAAGATGAGTTCATATGTGTGTGAACTGAAGCTGTCAGACCAATGTTGAGCACTCAAAGTGTCATTTTTCCCTCTGAGACGCAGTAAAAACGTGTGTTTGAGTCCCGAGTTCAGCCACAGACCTGCAGGTGGCCACGTTGTACTTGATCTCACACTTCCCGTGGACGCAGTAGCCGGCGTAGCTGTCGGTACAGGGGATCGGCATCCCGGCGTAGAAGCCGTCGCCGTGGTCCAGACCCGTGGTTTCTGAGCAAACACACAAACCACAGAAGAAGAAGAAGCCGTTAAAACACGGGACGGACGTACGGATGAAATGTTTCCTGCAAAACCACAAAAGTCTGATAACGTTAAATTACGTCTCTACGTCCAACGCAAAAAGACGGATCGACCTGGTTCTCTGGGTCCAGATGAATGTAAACAGGTTCTCTGGGTCCAGATGGATGTAAACAGGTTCTCTGGGTCCAGATGAATGTAAACAGGTTCTCTGGGTCCAGATGTGTGAATGTAAACAGGTTCTCTGGGTCCAGATGAATGTAAACAGGTTCTCTGGGTCCAGATGGATGTAAACGGGTTCTCTGGGTCCAGATGAATGTAAACAGGTTCTCTGGGTCCAGATGAATGTAAACAGGTTCTCTGGGTCCAGATGGATGTAAACAGGTTCTCTGGGTCCAGATGGATGTAAACAGGTTCTCTGGGTCCAGATGAATGTAAACAGGTTCTCTGGGTCCAGATGGATGTAAACAGGTTCTCTGGGTCCAGATGGATGTAAACGGGTTCTCTGGGTCCAGATGGATGTAAACAGGTTCTCTGGGTCCAGATGAATGTAAACAGGTTCTCTGGGTCCAGATGTGTGGATGTAAACGGGTTCTCTGGGTCCAGATGAATGTAAACGGGTTCTCTGGGTCCAGATGGATGTAAACAGGTTCTCTGGGTCCAGATGTGTGAATGTAAACGGGTTCTCTGGGTCCAGATGGATGTAAACAGGTTCTCTGGGTCCAGATGAATGTAAACAGGTTCTCTGGGTCCAGATGGATGTAAACAGGTTCTCTGGGTCCAGATGAATGTAAACGGGTTCTCTGGGTCCAGATGGATGTAAACAGGTTCTCTGGGTCCAGATGTGTGGATGTAAACGGGTTCTCTGGGTCCAGATGAATGTAAACGGGTTCTCTGGGTCCAGATGGATGTAAACAGGTTCTCTGGGTCCAGATGTGTGAATGTAAACGGGTTCTCTGGGTCCAGATGGATGTAAACAGGTTGGACAGAAACTTTTTAAGAACGAAGGAGGAAGAAAAAGGTTGTTTTTGGTCATGTGGACAGTCCCTGAATGTGGGAGTTTGGAGGATTTTTCACCATTTTCATCAAATCTCCAGTTTTTGATTTAATCTGTGAAACAGAAACTTCTGAGACACAGTAGAGCTGACTTTGATATCCTGAAATCTGAATATTTAAGCCCTCAGAACTTAAACACAATGTTTATCACAGATGTATGAGTAGAAGAAGTCGTCTCAGAGGTAGAAAGTTCTTCTTCTACATGTTTTTTTTATATATAACAAAGTTTGTTTTTGCTCGTTTTAATCCTGGAAAACTTTCTTTAAATCAATCTTTTTCATTTTAAGCCGTGACCAAATCTTCTCCGCGGTGTTTGGGAACCTTGAGAAAAGAAGCTTTTGATTCATAAATGATTGAGTCTGAATGAATCATTCAACCGTCCTCAGGCGGCGTTCCTTTGGCTGAAGGTCGTCACGCGGCCGAACAAAGAGGAGACGCTGCAGAGTTCAGGTGCACGGGTGTGAACGCGCTCACGATATCAGGGAGAGGAATGTGCGGCCGTGTCCTTCGTCGCGCGTGACGCTGACTCTGCAGCGGTCTCCTCGGGTCCTCCTTTTGTCCGTCAGAGTGAAACCGACGCACGGAGCGAGCTGCACAAACTCACACCCTCTGGATTCTGTTTCACCTCCTCTCTGATCTCCAAACTCGCCGTGTTCACCGTGTGCAGCCGGGGCGAGTAACGTTCCTCCTGCTCCGCTAATCCGCGTGTTTGCTGATGAGACATTACGGCGTCACGCGGCTTAAAGGCCTCTTCTCACACCACGTTCTGTATCAGCAGAGATTCAGAGCTGTGTTTGACTTTCCTGCTCCGTTTCCACGACCGTGTGTTCAAGAGTCGAAGGCTCAGGCGCTGAAGGGCCACTGGTCGTCAGCAGCAGACTGAATTTTATAGTCTGAACTGTTAAAGTCCCTCCACACACGTGTTTATTAAAAAACGACTCTGATATGATTCATATTTTTTATAACATGGATTGTTAGCACATCTACTGTTTCTCGCCAACCGCTGCTCGACACTCTACAGTAATGACGCCTGTGCTTCTACGGAGCAGCCCGAGGTTAAAGACGAGCGCACAAACGGATCACCGAGACGACCAAACTCATCGGAGAGAATCAACCACAGACCGGCGTGTTTGAGCTTCAGGAGGCGGCGGCCGCGGAGCGAATGTTAGCACTCCGCAGCTAAGGTTTAGCCGTTAGAGTCCTGAAGCCTGCAGCAGTCAATCCAGTTTTATTTACAGCAACAAATCACAACAAAAGATCTCAACACACTAACTAATTTGTTGCTTCACGGCAGAGAAAAGGCAGAAAGTGATCTCCCATAATGCACCACAATGCAAAGCTGCGCAGGCAACAAAAAAAACTCCCACCGGTCTGTAAACCCGCCCACAGAGGCCTCGCTCTTCCTTTGCCAAGCATGTAGCTACGACAGCTTCAAGTTGTTGCTGTCAGGATCCCGGTCCTGTCAGCCCTTCCCTTCTTCCTTCTGTGCTTGTGCTTGTCTCCCTCTGTCTGTTGTTCCCTGCATGTGTCTCCCCTCTCCGTGTTTGTGTGTCTGGAGGTGGAAGACTAATCACCCCTGCAGTATAAGAAGCTGGATGTGGGACGCATTCGGCGCCAGATCCTTTCCTTCCATTTACGTGGTACCGTGTCTCGTTGGTTGGCTCCTCTTTGCTCATGATTGCTTATTCGCTCCGTGTTTGTTTGTCGTTACTTGTTTCTTTGTTCCTTTTTGTTTTAGTTTCCCGAGATCTCGTTCCCTCATCTACATCCCCGTCTACATCGGGGGTTCCTCTGCAACGCGCTCGTGTTGGTTTTGTCCCCCTCCCTGGACTCGCTCCGGAGAGCGAACGCTTTCCTAGGACCCTTCACCGTTTCCCCCTTGCTCTCTGGACACTCTTGTTTATCGTTTGATCATTAAATACTTGTTTAAATCTAATTCTGTTTCCGTAAAGCACAAGGCACGGAACGGACGCACAGTGGGAGGGCGCCCTTAGTTTCTGTTGCTTGTTAGCTTGTTAGCTTGTAGCGGTCGGCGGCTGTGATGGTGCGCGTTCCCCAGAGGAGGAAACCTTTAACCTTTCATCGACAGCTGCCCAACTACAATAACCACAATTATTTATAGCAACACTGGCGTTCCGATTATTTAACACAATGAAAGAAATGTAAAAGATAAAGAAGAGATCGATAAAGATGTTTAAAAAATGTCTGCACAGTTGATTCAGTGCCGAATAAAGGTGAAAGTGGAGACCTGTCGTTGTCAAACAGACCCAAACACTGTGAGTTTGTCCTGAGAGAAGAGAGACACGGTGTGATCCTGTGATCAGGAGCGTCAGTGTTTCACTGAAGGACACAGATACAGAGAGAAGCGTCAGGATGGAGGAACTCACCGAGGACGTTCACTTTGAAAGGACTGCTGTCGTCCTTCTTCCCCAGCTTCTCTTTATCCGCTGTGGAGGAGACAGACACTGATGAATAAAGGTATGAATAAAGTTATGAATAAAGTTATGAATAAAGTTATGAATAAAGTTATGAATGAAGCAATAAACACGAGGAACGCTGCAGAAACACAGCTGCAGAAACTCAGCTGCAGACTGGAGCGGGAATACAAACTTAACTGTCGACCATGACGGCGTTTTACAGTCACTGTTAAAATAGATGAAAATAATAATGTTGATAAAGGAGCTTTGGGATGTTTGCGTGCTCCAAACTGAACGTGTTTCTCCTCCAGTGCTGGAAGGAAATCTGTCAGGAACGTAAACTCGCCCAGAAATATGGATTTACATTATATTTTATTATATTGTTTTATTATATTATTTTATACGCAGACGACGACCAGTTTTATATGAACAACTCACTTTTTATCACTCAGAGTTTTATTATTCGTGCTCAGTCTGAACGTTTGATTTATCTCTGCTGCCTCGTAGTGTCCCTGTGTGTGTGTGTGTGTGTGTGTGTGTGTGTGTGTGTGTGTGTGTGTGTGTGTGTCCCTGTGTGTGTGTGTGTGTGTGTGTTATTTACTCTTCAGGACAGACTAAAGGAAGTGGAGGATGTCGGCGGATGTTTACTCGACGTCTGCGTCTCGCTTGGTTTGTCAGAGTCGAGGCGGTGAAGGGTCAACCTGAGCCAGCTGGTGTGTGTGCGTGTGTGTGTGTGTGACTGTGTGTGTGTGTGTGTGTGTGTGATTGTGTGTGTGTGTGACTGTGTGTGTGTGTGTGTGACGATGTGCGTGTGTGTGACGACGAAACAAAGAAGCGGCAGGTTCGGTGTGGTTGTTATTTTTCTGTGGACGCGCTTCATGTCTTCATGCTGTCTGCAGGAGGAGCTGCAGGGAATGTTAAACAGAGCGGACACACACACACACACGCACACGCACACGCACACGCACAGACACACACACACACACACACACACACACAGACACACACACACACACACACAGGGACACACACACACACACACACACACACACATCCATTTTTAATGCTCCATCATTCCTGAGGAAATATTGACAAAGCTCTCCCTCTCTCTCACCCTCTCTCTCTCTCCCTCCCTCCCTCTCTCTCCCTCTCTCTCCCTCCATCTCTCTCTCTCTCTCCCTCTCTCTCCCTCTCTCTCTCTCTCTCTCCCTCTCTCCCTCTCTCTCTCTCTCTCTCCCTCTCTCTCTCTCCCTCTCTCTCTCTCCCTCTCTCTCCCTCTCTCTCTCTCCCTCCCTCCCTCCCTCCCTCTCTCCCTCTCTCATCATCCCTCCATCTCTCTCTGTGTTGCCAAAGAACACAGAGAAGGAAAATACGGCGTGAAGCGGAAACAAACCCCTGATTATGGGACTTTCTGCTGACGTCACAGAATAATGAACAGAATCAAACGCGTGCGGCCAAAAGTCCGCGGACGCCTCTGCTCCTGTGATGTGTTTGTAAACCTTTGATGTTTTAGGAGCTTCTTGGTTTGAACGCTGTGACTCTACGTCAGCGGAGTTCCTTCTTTGCACTAATAGATACGTTACAGATGAATGACAGTGCGTTTAAGGGCGCACTCACACCGTCCTTCCGCACCGCGCCAAAACAGGTTTTTCGGGTAGAGCCGTCCACGGCCCGTCTGAGAGAGGTGAGCTTTGTAAAGCACGTTTGCACGTGTACGAGCACGAGCGTGCGCACGTGTACGAGCACGAGGCCTACGGCGGTTCTGAGGTCATTTCCTGTGCGCCTGTTGGGACGTAGAAAAAAGAAGGAGGGACCATGCGCGGACATTTCAAACAATGGCGGTGAAAGGTTCACGTTGGTGTGATGCGGAGGTGGAGTGTTTACTGCAGATTTGGTCGATGAGAAGATTCAAAAACAGTCGACAAGACGCACAAAAACTCCGAGGTCTACGGAAAGATCTGGAAACAAAGCCATGCATCGCCATGACGTCATCAATGCGTGTGACGTGTTACGGCGTGATGACGTATAGGCAGCAAGAAGCATTCTCCGAGGCCCAGGTAGTGTGAGTACAAACGGGCCTGGAGGGGGGACAAGGACCCTAAAGCACGGGGCACGGGACGGAGGAACAGTGGGAGGGTGTGAATGGTTGTCTGTCTCTGTTCGTCTCTATGTGTCCTGTGATAGACTGGCGTCCTGTCCAGGGTGGACCCCGCCTCACGCCCTGTTAACGATGATTGTAGAAACGTATTTTTAGCATTTTCCATTAAAGCTCTTTTCTTTGGTTTGAACGATGAAAGTGAAAAAGTGGAGTTTGTGTTTAACAAAGTGAAACTTTCTGCAGCAAAGTTTCTCTGTAAAGTTTGAAGAGAAGAAGAAACGTTTGGTTCAAAGACGGAGCTGCAGAATAATCTGTGTTTGTTTGTTTGTTTCTGTTTTTGTCTGAGTCGTCTTTACCAAAGAAAACAACAACAATGCAGTCACACGTCTTTATGTCAGGACTCTTTCTTTATTTATTTCTTTCTTTCTGTTTGATTTCTTTATTTTTGTTTATTTATCTCCTTCTTACTTTCTTTCATTGTTTTTTCTTTCTTTCTGTTTTTTGTGTCTTTTTTTGTTCCTTTGTTTCTTTATTTGTTTTTAGTTTATTAGTTTCATTTTTGTTCTTTTTTCCCGTTGCTTTCTTTTTGTTTTATTCCTTTCTTTTTGTTTATTTCTCTTTCTTTTGTTTTTTTTGTGTCTTATTTGTTTCTTGTTTGTTACTTTTTAGTTTTTTTTGTTTATTTTTGTTATTTCTCTCTTTCTTTCTGTTTTATTTCTTTCTCTCTGTTTTGTCTGATTCGTTTTTACCAAAGAAGATACGAACAAACCCGTCACACGTCTTTATGTCAGGACTCTTTCTTTATTTCTTTCTTTCTGTTTTTTTCTGTCTTTTGTTCCTTTGTTTCTTTATTTTTTGTCTTATTTTTTATTTTTCCCTCTCTTTCTTTCTTTCTTTCTTTCTTTCTGTTTATTTCTCTTTCTTAATTTCTTTCTTTGCTTCTTGTTAATTTCTTTCTTTCTTTCTGTTTATTTATCTTTCTTTTCTTTTTTCTTTCTTTCTGTTTCGTCTTCACCAAAGAAATGAACACAACAATTCAGTCACACGTCTTTAGGCCACGACTCTTTCTCTCTTTCTTTCTGTTTTATTTCTTCCTTTCTTTGTTTATTTGTTTCGTTTTTTGTTCTTTTTTTCCGTCGCTTTCTTTCTTTTTTATTCCTTTCTTTTTGTTTATTTCTCTTTCTTTCGGTTTTTTCTTTATTTGTTTCTTGTTTGTTACTTTTTAGTCTGTCTGTTTCGTTTTTACCAAAGAAGATACGAACAAACGAGTCACACGTCTTTGGGTCACGACTCTTTCTCTCTTTCTTTCTTTCTTTCTTTCTCTCTTTCTTTCTTTGTTTCTTTCTCTTCCTTTCTTTTTTGTGTCTTTATTTGTTTCTTGTTTGTCATATTTTTTGTTTCCCTCTCTTTCTTTCTGTTTTATTTCTTTCCTCCTTTTTTGTTTGTTTCTTTTTTGTTATTTCTCTCTTTCTTTGTTTTTTGTTCTTTTTTAGTTTGTTTCTTTTTTTTATCTCTTTCTATCTGTTTTATTTATTTTTGTCCATTTCTTACTTTCCCAGTTTGTTTTTTGTTCGTTTCTTTATTTTTTGCTTGTTTCTTTGATTCTTTCTTTCTCTTTATTTTATTATAATTATAATTATTATTGTTTCGGTGAATTCTGTATCTTGCAGAACGTAGTTTAATTGAACTCTTTTCTTCTAACGCAGTACGTTTCTATAACACACGTGTGTTAACACCGGTTATCTGAGAGAACAGCTTTTGCTGACCGGTGCAGTCTTCAGCAGCCAATCAGAGCGCTGGAGGACGGGGCGTGGGAGCCGTGAGAACGCCGTCGCCGCCTCAGGTCTGATAAGCACCTGGACCGACCAGCGAGCGCTGTGATTGGCTGAGGCCCAGCAGGGTTCAGGATAAAAGGGCAGCTCGCTCTTCAGACACATCGTCTTCATCGTCGACACCATGGCCTTCCTCTGGATCGTGTCCTGCCTCGCCTTCGTCAGCGCCGCCTACGGTGAGACTTCCTCGCTCTTTACACTTTAGTGATGCAGGAAACCACTTTGTTCGTATTGTTCTTTTTGACTTTGATTGTATTTTATTGAGCACTTTTGGTCTGCGGAGCTCATTCCCCCGTCCATGAGGACTGTCCTGGGCTGAATGTTCAGGTTAGAGTACTGTTACTGTCCTGGGGGTGAATGTTCACGTCAGAGTACTGTTTCTGTCCTGGGGCTGAATGTTCACGTTAGATTACTGTTACTGTCGACTAGAGCTGCCGACCAAGCACTCGTAACCCAAAATAACCAAAAGAAACACTGGTCGACCCTAAAAAACCACTGGTCGACCCTAAAAAAACACTGGTCGACCCTAAAAAACCACTGGTCGACCCTAAAAAACCACTGGTCGACCCAATAAAACCATTGGTTCGACCCAAAAAACCATTGGTCGGCCCAAAAAAACCACTGGTTGACCAAAAAAAACACTGGTCGACCAAAAAAACCACTGGTTGACCCAAAAAAACCATTAGTCGACCCAAAAAACCACTGGTTGACCCAAAAAAACCATTAGTCGACCCAAAAAACCACTGGTTGACCCAAAAAAAAACACTGGTCGACCAAAAAAACCACTGGTCGACCCTAAAAAAACACTGGTCGACCCTAAAAAAACACTGGTCGACCCTAAAAAACCACTGGTCGACCCAATAAAACCATTGGTTCGACCCAAAAAAAACATTGGTTCGACCCAAAAAACCATTGGTTGACCCAAAAAAAAACACTGGTCGGCCCAAAAAAACCACTGGTTGACCAAAAAAAACACTGGTCGACCAAAAAAACCACTGGTTGACCCAAAAAAAAACACTGGTTGACCCTAAAAAAACACTGGTTGACCCACTTGGCTTCTTTATTTCGTGTGTACTTTGCCGGTTTGCACTTTTAAAGTAATGGTTAATGGTTAATGGTTATTGATTATGTTGTAAATGACGACCATTGGTCGACCAAGAGGATCCTTGGTCGGGGGGCAGCTCTACCATCTACTGAAGATCAGGTGTTTTGGTATAAAACGCAGGTTTTTAATGTCACTGAGACTCCTGGGTCATAAAAACACGTCCGACATTTGGGACAAACCAAACTGGAGATGATGGTTTTAATGGTGGACAGACCTCCTGCCTCCAGAGACACAAGATGGCCGCCGTGGGGACCCATCGCTGGTCATGAGACGCCTGCGTTTATATATCGATGACATGAATATGTTTGTCGTCCTGTCAGGCTGCGGCACCCCCGCCATCCCCCCCCAGGTGAGCGGCTACGCCCGCATCGTCAACGGCGAGGAGGCGGTGCCTCACTCCTGGCCCTGGCAGGTGTCTCTGCAGGTGAGTCTTCTTTTCTTCTTCTTCTTCTTCTTCTGCTGCTTCTTCCTCTTCTTCTTCTTCTTCTTCAGTAAC
The DNA here is from genome assembly GCF_963691815.1 of Echiichthys vipera. Taxonomy (NCBI): domain Eukaryota; kingdom Metazoa; phylum Chordata; class Actinopteri; order Perciformes; family Trachinidae; genus Echiichthys; species Echiichthys vipera. The sequence continues at coordinate 1,488,273 of NC_139840.1, read as the reverse complement.
TGACTTCACTTTGTTTCTTTGCAGCAATCCAACGGCTTCCACTTCTGTGGAGGATCTCTGATCAACGAGAACTGGGTGGTGACCGCCGCTCACTGTAACGTCAGGTGAGTCCAACGCACCTCCGTCTGACTTCCTGTCTGAGGATCATTGTTTCCTGCTGAAACCGTAAAAACAAAACGAATCTACCGTCACGTTTGACGTTTGGTGTGTGCCGTGTTTCAGGACCTACCACCGCGTGGTTGTTGGAGAACACAATAAGGGCTACGGCTCCAGTGAGGACATCCAGATGCTGAAGCCCACCAAGGTGAGGATCACCCGTCGGCCAATCAGCTTTCAGATCGCCCCGCCCCCCCACTAACCCCTCCCCCCTCCCCCCCAGGTGTTCACCCACCCCAAGTGGAACCCCCGCACCATCAACAACGACATCTCCCTCATCAAGCTGGCCACGCCCGCCCGCATGGGCACCAACGTGTCCCCCGTGTGCATCGCCGAGACCAGCGACGTCTTCGGCGGCGGCATGACCTGCGTCACCTCCGGCTGGGGTCTGACCCGCTACAACGGTGAGTCCTGATACGAGCTCTCCGATTGGTTCCTGAGTGAAATCCATTCATAATAATAAAACAACGACGTGTTTCTGTTGAAGAGGTCTTTAAAAGGACTTTGCAACAAGAATGCTTTTACTGTGAAAGGGCAGGAGGAAGTGCTGAGTGTTTCCTGTTGTGTCCACAGCTCCCGGTACTCCCAACAACCTGCAGCAGGCCGCCCTGCCGCTGCTGACCAACGAGCAGTGCAAGAGACACTGGGGCAGCAACATCTCTGATGTCATGATCTGCGCTGGCGGCGCCGGAGCCAGTTCCTGCATGGTGAGGCCCCGCCCCCTCCTGGAGCGCCTCTTCCAGTCCGCCCTCGTTGTTTGTTTGTTTGTTTGTTTATTTACTCATGACCTTGTCGTTTCCAGGGCGACTCTGGCGGCCCTCTGGTCTGCGAGAAGGACAACGCCTGGACCCTGGTCGGTATCGTGTCCTGGGGAAGCAGCCGATGCTCCACCTCCACGCCCGGCGTCTACGCCCGCGTCACCGAGCTCCGTGGCTGGGTCGACCAGATCCTCGCCGCCAACTAAACCCCCCCCCCCCCCCCCCCCCAACCCCCCAGGGTGTGTTTGGATAATGAATGATAATAAAAACACTGAACACGCCTCACTGTGTCCTTCTATAGTGTTATTTTTATGTGTTATGGATCAGTCTGGATTAGTCTGGATCAGTCTGGATCGGTTTGGATCGGTTTGGATCGACTTGGATCGGTTTGGATCGGTTTGGATTAGTCTGGATTAGTCTAGATTGGTCTGGATCAGTCTGGATCAGTCTGAATTAGTCTGGATCAGTCTGGATCAGTCTGGATCGGTTTGGATCGGTTTGGATCGGTTTGGATCAGTCTGGATTAGTCTAGATTGGTCTGGATTAGTCTAGATTGGTCTGGATTAGTCTGGATTGGTCTGGATTAGTCTGGATTAGTCTGGAACAGTCTTGACTAGTCTGGATTAGTCTACATCGGTCTGGATTAATCTGGATTGGTCTGGATCAGTCTGGATCAGTCTGGATTGGTCTGGATCAGTCTGGATCGGTCTGGATCAGTCTGGATTAGTCTGGATCAGTCTGGATCAGTCTGGATCAGTCTGGATCAGTCTGGATCGGTCTGGATCGGTCTGGATCAGTCTGGATCGGTCTGGATCGGTCTGGATCAGTCTGGATCAGTCTGGATCGGTCTGGATCGGTCTGGATCAGTCTGGATCAGTCTGGATCGGTCTGGATCAGTCTGGATCAGTCTGGATCAGTCTGGATCGGTCTGGATTGGTCTGGATTGGTCTGGATCAGTCTGGATGAGTCTAGATCGGTCTGGATCGGTCTGGATCAGTCAGGATCAGTCTGAATAAGTCTGGATCAGTCTGGATCAGTCTGGATCAGTCCGGATCGGTCTGGATTGGTCTGGATCGGTCTGGATCAGTCTGGATCAGTCTGGATCGGTCTGGATTGGTCTGGATCGGTCTGGATCAGTCTGGATCGGTCTGGATCAGTATCTCAGCGCTGCAGCAGAGATCGTTCCTCCACATTAAGTTGCTGATGGAGTAAAACGCTCGACCGTGACGGTTTCATCTCTGCATTAATTCAGCCTCGTTACTGAAACCGTGTCAGACGAGTGTTTTAATGAAGACAAACCGAGCGTGCAGCGGGTTCCTGGGTCCTCGCCGCCGCGTCCCAACGCCACTGTCTCAGAGACAAAACGTGAGAAACTGATTCAGGGTCGTCTTCTATCGGCACACAAACGGTGATTCAGTAACTTCAAAACGCTGACAGATGGATTATCCTTTCACCCCCCCGCCTGTGACGGAGTCCATATTTAAATATGAGGCTGTTTTAATATAAATATGATTTAAAAGAGAAGAACACGAGGACGAAGAGAGAAAGAGTGTGAATGTAAAGAAGTGTTGGGTGTGAGGAGCGAGGGAGAAAGGCCCTCGCCGTCTCTCCGGCTCCGTAAAAGGCTTTTCATTACCGGGCGCTTCATCGCTGAGGAGCGTGTCGCTCCCATCGTTCAGCGAGGTCACAGCGGCCGTTCTCTGAAGCTCAACAAGCCTCATGACGGGATTTTACAATTTGAATTCAATAAAACAGTGATGAGGCATCAGGGGGCAGATTTATGACCCTCAAAGCTGCTCTCACACACACGCACACACACACACACACACACACACACACACACACACACACACACACACACACACACACACACACACACACACACACACACGACAAGACAACGTGAGCAGACAGGGACAGACATCGGGCGAATGAAGCGTTAATG
>NC_139840.1:1470414-1480414 GCF_963691815.1 Echiichthys vipera | reverse complement strand
AGATCAGATCCCAGCGTTCAGGTCTCCTCTCCTGCTCGGGGAACAACCTCACAGCTGAGTGTTTGTGCCTCGCAGACGCCCGGCGCTCCAATTACAGGAAGCATAAATCTCTGTAAAAGGAAATTGCAGAAGGACCGGAGGGAGGCGAGGGAAGCGAGGGCATATTGCAGCGCCGGGTCCCCGGTGCAGCGAGTAATAAGAGCGGAGCGCCGGGCGGAGCCTCCTGGGAAATCAGGCCACTGCCCCTGCAGATAGAGTTGACCGCCACTATCACCGCCTCTGCCGCCGCCGCAGCCGCTGAGGAGCTGCTGTAAGTTTCAACTCATTTCTCAGGAGTGGGTCAGGACGTAAACTCGGCCCACAGAGACGTGTGAATCCAGAGTCTGCCGGCTTTGTTTGTGCCGCAGCGTGGAGCGGATTTATGGCTGCCCATCATCCAGCTGTGGAGCATTAAACGCGTCCGTGATAGGAAACACACCCTCACACACACGTCTGTGCAGGTGCTTCACGGCCGCAGTGTAAAGTCTGAATGTTCCAGCAGACGGTTTGTGTTTCCTGTAAACAGCTGCAGCTTTGTGTCTTTAGCAGGGACTGAACCAGGGGCCCAAAGAGTCAGGGGCTCAAAACGACCACAAAGAGACACAAAACGACTACAAAGAGACACAAAACAACCACAAAGACACAAAACAACCACAAAGAGACACAAAACGACCACAAAGAGACACAAAACGACCACAAAGAGACACAAAACGACCACAAAGAGACACAAAACAACCACAAAGAGACACAAAACGACCACAAAGAGACACAAAACAACAATAAAGACACAAAATAACTATAAAGAGACACAAAACAACTACAAAGAGACACAAAACAACCACAAAGAGACACAAAACAACTACAAAGAGATTCAACAAATGGAAAAATAAAGTAAAAGCATCTTGATGAAAAATGTCTCTGTGTCTTTAAAACGTCGGAAAGAAGAAAGAAAAGGATTTATTAAACCAACCAATTCCACTGCGGCCCCTTCTGAGACCTCTGAAGGACCCCGCGGGGCCCCCGGACCTCGGTCGGGGCACCAAAGTGCTCTGGGAGGATCTGAACGGCTCTCGTCCAAAGCTGCTAATTAAAATTGACCCGTGGTTGATGAACGGGCTCCTGCTCTGAACTCAATGGGACTGATGACGTTCTGCAGCGGTTTGATGCTGCAGCTCCGCTCGCTCTCAACCATCAGCTGCACCCGGAGCGAGCTGCAGACGCTTAAATGACTCACACGTCTGAAAACGACGTCTGTCCGTCCGCACACGTCCATAAAGTCGTCAACACAGGAAATATGAGTGTGTGTGAACACAGGAGAGGGACAGTGTTACAGGGGGAAGACCAACAGCGGAGTCTCCCCCTGCTTGACATTAGAGAGAATGCAGCTTTAAGTGGACATTAGAGAGAATGCAGCTTTAAGTGGAGTCTCCTCCGGCTGGACATTAGAGAGAATGCAGCTTTAAGTGGAGTCTCCTCCTGCTGGACATTAGAGAGAATGCAGCTTTAAGTGGAGTCTCCTCCTGCTGGACATTAGAGAGAATGCAGCTTTAAGTGGAGTCTCCTCCTGCTGGACATTAGAGAGAATGCAGCTTTAAGTGGAGTCTCCTCCTGCTGGACATTAGAGAGAATGCAGCTTTAAGTGGAGTCTCCTCCTGCTGGACATTAGAGAGAATGCAGCTTTAAGTGGAGTCTCCTCCTGCTGGACATTAGAGAGAATGCAGCTTTAAGTGGAGTCTCCTCCTGCTGGACATTAGAGAGAATGCAGCTTTAAGTGGCGTCTCCTCCTGCTGGACATTAGAGACAATGCAGCTTTAAGTGGAGTCTCCTCCTGCTGGACATTAGAGAGGACGCAGCTTTAAGTGGACATTAGAGTGAATGCAGCTTTAAGTGAACATTAGATTCTGCAGTTATTCCCTAATAAACCTCTTTGACTCCCTGAACACTGAAAATGTCCCATTTTTCTTGAGTAATTAAGTTGAAGCGACTCTCTGATGACAGCGTGCGTCGTCTCATCATCACTTTCACTTCTTAATGAGTTCTGCAGCCGCTCCAACGCGACCGCTCGGGTCAGATAACGGCGACTTCTGTCCGTTTTTACGAGGCGGCGGCTGAATTATCGCCACAGACGACACTTTAAGAGCATTTTAAGAGACTGAACCTTTACAGACGCTGACTGACGTCCTCACACACTCCTCCACCGCTCGATGTTCATAAATGCTGAACTCCCCGTGCCCTCAATCAATCGCGTTCCCAGTGCGCTGACCCCCCCCGCGGCGTGTGTTTCCTGGCAGACTCACCGGCGGAGCAGGGCCCGTCCGACACCCGGGAGATGAGCCTCTGCTGTTTGCAGGACGCCTGTCGCCTGTAGCACTCGTTCTGGTAGGTGTCGCCGTTGGAGCCGCACACAGGGATGTAGTTTTTGTGGCACTGGAAATCAAACACAATCAAAATGTTAATTAAGCCTCAATGTGACCGCCGGACATGAACACACTGGACACACGCCGGCAGAGGGGAGCGGTTGGTGCTGGTTAGAGTCCGGTGGGGACAGTTTCTGAGCAGAGACGGGGACAGAAGTCGGTCTGGAGCCGGGTTTCCCGTCACGCGTCCCCGAAGACTTTAGATTACGGTCAAACATCATCTGAAAAACTACTGACAGGCACCATCACATGCTGTTCTCCTGTTCTATTGATCTAAGGTCAAACGCCGTCCTGGAACGGTCCGGATCAGATGGGGTTCTGGGGTTCAGGATCAGACCCCTGGTGCTGGGGTTCAGGGTCAGACCCTGGTGCTGGGGTTCAGGATCAGACCCAGGTGCTGGGGTTCAGGGTCAGACCCAGGTGCTGGGGTTCAGGATCAGACCCTGGTGCTGGGGTTCAGGATCAGACCCTGGTGCTGGGGTTCAGGATCAGACCCCGGTGCTGGGGTTCAGGATCAGACCCTGGTGCTGGGGTTCAGGATCAGACCCTGGTGCTGGGGTTCAGGATCAGACCCCCGGTGCTGGGGTTCAGGATCAGACCCCGGTGCTGGGGTTCAGGATCAGACCCCGGTGCTGGGGTTCAGGATCAGACCCCTGGTGCTGGGGTTCAGGATCAGAACCCCGGTGCTGGGGTTCAGGATCAGACCCCGGTGCTGGGGTTCAGGATCAGACCCCGGGGCTGGGGTTCAGGATCAGACCCCGGGGCTGGGGTTCAGGATCAGACCCCGGTGCTGGGGTTCAGGATCAGACCCTGGTGCTGGGATTCAGGATCAGACCCCCGGTGCTGGGGTTCAGGATCAGACCCCGGCGCTGGGGTTCAGGATCAGACCCCGGCGCTGGGGTTCAGGATCAGACCCTCGGTGCTGGGGTTCGGGATCAGACCCCCGGTGCTGGGGTTCAGGATCAGACCCCGGTGCTGGGGTTCAGGATCAGACCCCGGTGCTGGGGTTCAGGATCAGACCCCGGTGCTGGGGTTCAGGATCAGACCCTGGTGCTGGGGTTCAGGATCAGACCCCGGTGCTGGGGTTCAGGATCAGACCCCGGGTGCTGGGGTTCAGGATCAGACCCCCGGTGCTGGGGTTCAGGATCAGACCCTGGTGCTGGGGTTCAGGATCAGACCCCCGGTGCTGGGGTTCAGGATCAGACCCCGGTGCTGGGGTTCAGGATCAGACCCCCGGTGCTGGGGTTCAGGATCAGACCCCCGGTGCTGGGGTTCAGGATCAGACCCCGGTGCTGGGGTTCAGGATCAGACCCCCGGTGCTGGGGTTCAGGATCAGACCCCGGTGCTGGGGTTCAGGATCAGACCCCCGGTGCTGGGGTTCAGGATCAGACCCCCGGTGCTGGGGTTCAGGATCACGAGCCCTTCTTTTTTACTAAAGCCCACCTCTCCCAAACGGGCCGTGGACGGCAAACGTGCCGCTCCTAGGCGCGGTACGGTTGCACTCACACTGGTCAAAGGAACCAGACTTTAGCTGTAAAACCTGTTTGGGCACGGTACGGAGGAACAGTGGGAGTGCGCCCAGAGAGACACTCTGGTGACTGTGTCAGGAAAGTGAAGTTTTCTGCCGGTTAATAAGGAAACGAGCGGTGGAGACGAGGACTTTCATCCATGCTTCATGGAGGTTAGCACCAAATAACTTGACTCTGCTGTCAGACTCAAACCGCGGCTGCCAAGGACACATATCCGCGCTGAGTAATCCATATTCTATTAACTCGCAGACATCAATCATTTAGCAGGAGTCCCCGCGGAGACGACCTCTGTGACCGCGGCACAGCCAGCGCTCAGGTCTGCGTGCGACAGGAACAACTCCTGCTGCAAAACTACGGAGCAGCGATCCACGCGGCTTTAAGGAGGGATGCGTGAGAGGGTGGCGTGGAGCAGCGGGGCGTGGAGCAGCGGGGCGTGGAGCAGCGGGGCGTCGTTCTGCTCGTTATCTTCAAAGCGGCTCACGCTCAGTTTTGGCAGTTTGTCTCCTTCACATCCAAACTCCAGCTGAGAGGAGCTGCTTTTATTTTTAGATTTGAAGAAGCAAAGCATCTTCCTGTCAGAGAGACACCTGAACTCACCACAGACACTGGACTGTCCTGCAGTTATTACAGACCGTGAACTCACCACTGACACTGGACTGTCCTGCAGTTATTACAGACACCTGAACTCACCACAGCCACTGGACTGTCCTGCAGTTATTACAGACACCTGAACTCACCACTGACACCTGAACTCACCACAGACACTGGACTGTCCTGCAGTTATTACAGACACCTGAACTCACCACAGACACTGGACTGTCCTGCAGTTATTACAGACAGTGAACTCACCACAGACACTGGGCTGTCCTGCAATTATTACAGACAGTGAACTCACCACAGACACTGGACTGTCCTGCAGTTATTACAGACAGTGAACTCACCACAGACGCTGGACTTTCCTGCAGTTATTACAGACACCTGAACTCACCACAGACACTGGACTGTCCTGCAGTTATTACAGACACCTGAACTCACCACAGACACTGGACTGTACTGCAGTTATTACAGACAGTGAACTCACCACAGACACTGGACTGTCCTGCATTTAATACAGACACCTGAACTCACCACAGACACTGGACTGTCCTACTGTTATTAAAGACACCTGAACTCACCACAGACGCTGGACTGTCCTGCAGTTATAACAGACACCTGAACTCACCACAGACGCTGGACTGTCCTGCAGTTATAACAGACACCTGAACTCACCACAGACACCTGAACTCACCACAGACACTGGACTGTCCTGCAGTTATTACAGACACCTGAACTCACCACAGACACTGGACTGTCCTGCAGTTATTACAGACACCTGAACTCACCACAGACACTGGACTGTCCTGCAGTTATTACAGACACCTGAACTCACCACAGACACTGGACTGTCCTGCAGTTATTACAGACACCTGAACTCACCACAGACACTGGACTGTCCTGCAGTTATTACAGACACCTGAACTCACCACAGACACTGGACTGTCCTGCAGTTATTACAGACACCTGAACTCACCACAGACACTGGACTGTCCTGCAGTTATTACAGACAGTGAACTCACCACAAACACTGGACTGTCCTGCGGTTATTACAGACAGTGAACTCACCACAGACGCTGGACTGTCCTGCAGTTATTACAGACAGTGAACTCACCACAGACGCTGGACTGTCCTGCAGTTATTACAGACAGTGAACTCACCACAGACGCTGGAGCGCCCCGTCTCCTCTCAGGGTATAAATGAGTTCCTGGGCATCGGTCTGTGACGGCGTCCACAACACAAAGTCATTAACTGCGTCACCTCTCCACCAATGAGAGGAAAGGTCGGCAGCGTCCTGCTCAGACCGCCGGGTTGAACCCCCGAGGGGTCAGTCACAGTCAGAGGTTCTGTCCACTCAGCATTTATTTATTCATGTTTGATTTAATATTTAATAATAATCCTGAACAAATGAAGCGTTTCCTCCTGACACTCTAAGTGTTTGTCCACAATAAGACTACAAAAGGCTCCTAGAGGACACTTTAACACACGTTTATGCTCCTAGAGGACACTTTAACACACGTTTATGCTCCTAGAGGACACTTTAACACACGTTTATGCTCCTAGAGGACACTTTAACACACGTTTATGCTCCTAGAGGACACTTTAACACACGTTTATGCTCCTAGAGGACACTTTAACACATGTTTATGCTCCTAGAATGCTCCTAGAGGACACTTTAACACACGTTTATGCTCCTAGAGGACACTTTAACACATGTTTATGCTCCTAGGAGGACACTTTAACACACGTTTATGCTCCTAGAGGACACTTAGCACTCGTTTATGCTCCTAGGAGGACTCTTTAGCACACGTTTATGCTCCTAGTGGACACTTTAACACGGTTTATGCTCTAGAGGACACTTTAACACTCTTTATGCTCCTAGAGGGCACTTTACACATGTTTAAGCTCCTAGAGGACACTTTAGCACACGTTATGCTCCTAGGACACTTTAACTCGTTTATGCTCACTAGAGGACACTTTAACACACGTTTATGCTCCTAGAGGACACTTTAACACACGTTTATGCTCCTAGAGGACACTTTAACACACGTTTATGCTCTAGAGGACACTTTAGCAACGTTTATGCTCCTAGAGGACACTTTAACACACGTTTATGCTCCTAGAGGACACTTAACACGTTTATGCTCCTAGAGGACACTTTAGCACACGTTTATGCTCCTAGAGGACACTTTAGCCACGTTTATGCTCCTAGAGGACACTTTAACACACGTTTACTGGCTCCTAGAGGACACTTTAACACACGTTTATGCTCCTAGAGGACACTTTAGCTCACGTTTATGCTCCTAGAGGACACTTTAGCACACCGTTTAGCTCCTAGAGGACACTTTAACCGTTTATGCACTACGGGCACTTTACACACGTTATGCTCCTAGAGGACACTTTAACACACGTTTAGATCTAGCTCAATACGACACTTAGTAATCTTAACACTCGATTGCTACTATGCACACTTAAGTTCTGCAGGACACTTTAACACACGTTTATGCTCCTAGAGGACACTTTAGCACACGGTTTAGTGCTCCTAGAGGACACTTTAACACACGTTTATGCTCCCTAGAGGACACTTTAGCAACACGTTTATGCTCCTAGAGGACACTTTAACACAGATTATGCTCCTAGAGGGACACTTTAGCACACGTATATGCTCCTAGAGGACATTCTTTAGCACACGTTTATGCTCCTAGAGGACACTTTAACACACGTTTATGCTCCTAGAGGACACTTTAACACACGTTTATGCTCCTAGAGGACACTTTAACACACGTTTATGCTCCTAGAGGACACTTTAGCACACGTTTATGCTCCTAGAGGACACTTTAGCACACGTTTATGCTCCTAGAGGACACTTTAACACGTTTATGCTCCTAGAGGACACTTTAGCACACGTTTATGCTCCTAGAGGACACTTTAACACACGTTTATGCTCCTAGAGGACACTTTAACACACGTTTATGCTCCTAGAGGACACTTTAGCACACGTTTATGCTCCTAGAGGACACTTTAACACACGTTTATGCTCCTAGAGGACACTTTAACACACGTTTATGCTCCTAGAGGACACTTTAACACACGTTTATGCTCCTAGAGGACACTTTAGCACACGTTTATGCTCCTAGAGGACACTTTAGCACACGTTTAGGCTCCTAGAGGACACTTTAACACACGTTTAGGCTCCTAGAGGACACTTTAACACACGTTTATGCTCCTAGAGGACACTTTAGCTCACGTTTATGCTCCTAGAGGACACTTTAGCACAGGTTTAGCTCCTAGAGGACACTTTAGCACACGTTTATGCTCCTTGAGGACACTTTAACACACGTTTATGCTCCTAGCGGACACTTTAACACACGTTTATGCTCCTAGAGGACACTTTAACACACGTTTATGCTCCTAGAGGACACTTTAGCACACGTTTATGCTCCTAGAGGACACTTTAACACACGTTTATGCTCCTAGAGGACACTTTAACACACGTTTATGCTCCTAGAGGACACTTTAACACACGTTTATGCTCCTAGAGGACACTTTAGCACACGTTTATGCTCCTAGAGGACACTTTAACACACGTTTATGCTCCTAGAGGACACTTTAGCACACGTTTATGCTCCTAGAGGACACTTTAACACACATTTATGCTCCTAGAGGACACTTTAGCACACGTTTATGCTCCTAGAGGACACTTTAGCACACGTTTATGCTCCTAGAGGACACTTTAACACACGTTTATGCTCCTAGAGGACACTTTAACACACGTTTATGCTCCTAGAGGACACTTTAACACACGTTTATGCTCCTAGAGGACACTTTAGCACACGTTTATGCTCCTAGAGGACACTTTAGCACACGTTTAGGCTCCTAGAGGACACTTTAACACACGTTTAGGCTCCTAGAGGACACTTTAACACACGTTTATGCTCCTAGAGGACACTTTAGCTCACGTTTATGCTCCTAGAGGACACTTTAGCACAGGTTTAGCTCCTAGAGGACACTTTAGCACACGTTTATGCTCCTTGAGGACACTTTAACACACGTTTATGCTCCTAGCGGACACTTTAACACACGTTTATGCTCCTAGAGGACACTTTAACACACGTTTATGCTCCTAGAGGACACTTTAGCACACGTTTATGCTCCTAGAGGACACTTTAACACACGTTTATGCTCCTAGAGGACACTTTAACACACGTTTATGCTCCTAGAGGACACTTTAGCACACGTTTATGCTCCTAGAGGACACTTTAACACACGTTTATGCTCCTAGAGGACACTTTAGCACATGTTTATGCTCCTAGAGGACACTCTAACACATGTTTAGGCTTCGTACCTGGAACTGACAGACACACTTGAGCTGAGCGCCGTCGTCTCTGCAGACGCCTCCGTATCGACAGGTGGAGTCGTCACAAACCCGCAGGTCGCTCTTCTTCTCCGACAGATCTGAAACAGAGACGACACACGAAGGGTTAAATCGGGTTCAGGGTCCAGGAAGAATCAGAGCTGCAGGGACACACGGACACACGAACACAGGGACACACGGACACACGGGCGGACGGCTGATCAGACGCAGCAGCGAGGCTCCGTGTGTGTGGCAGCAGACACCTGAGCTCCAGGTGCCTTCACTCAGGGGAAATAACAGGTGGATGCAGCGCCGCACGGACCCGCCACGTGACGGCGCTCCGTTGGTGAACACGGTTCTCATCTCTGAGCGTCTCCAGAGGATTAATAAGAGTGTGATTTATAGTGTGGAGGGTAAACGTGAGGCTGGGATGAGCCCGACTGTGCAGAACGTATTAAACAGGTCATTTAACGGTGTTTGATTAGACGTCGTCGACTCTTTGCTTCTTGTTCTGGTCGTTTTGTGTGTTTCTTGTTATTTGTTGCTTCTTTTCTGATGTTTTCCATCTTTGTTCGCCTCAGTTTTGTTTTTAAAAAGTGTCTTTTTACGCATGAAAACTGAGAGCGAAGAATCCTGAATATGAACCTTTATATCACACACACACACACACACACACACGCACGCACGCACGCACGCACGCACACACACACACAAACGCACACACACGCACACTCACATGCACACGCACACACACGCACACACACACACACTCTGGCAGCCTCTTGTCTGATAATAACAGGCTTCTGCGTCTCAGAAATGTGCAGCCGACTTAAATTATCCACATTTTCTTTGAGATGAAAGCCGCGGATTCCTGCCCACGCATGTGTGTGTGTGTGTGTGTGTGAGTGGGCTTTGAAGAGCCGTGTAATGGTCTGTAATTACTGTTTGCAGACCTCCCCTACTCCTAAAAATGGCCGCCGCTGGCCGCAGAGACTGAGCAGCAGCCGTCAGATGCTGAACAACATGAAACAACGAGAACCACAGAAACTGCAGGAACCGCTCAGGGT